>NC_041396.2:141834662-141852162 GCF_900747795.2 Erpetoichthys calabaricus
TCTGCTCCTGACGGAGGGGGTGTGAGCTGCCGCCTTCAACAGCTTTGTGCCGCGGTGCTTCGCATACTTAAAAGCAGCCCTATTGATTTGTTTGCTTTTCTCTCTATCTCTGTGACAGCCTGTGCTCCTGACACGCACTCCTTTGAAGAGGAAGATATGTTTGCATTCTTTTAATTGTGAGACGGAACTGTCATCTCTGTCTTGTCATGGAGCATAGTTTAAACTTTTGAAAAAGAGACAAATGTTTGTTTGCAGTGTTTGAATAACGTTCCTGTCTCTCTACAACCTCCTGTGTTTCTGCGCAAATCTGTGACCCAAGCATGACAATATAAAAATAACTATATAAACATATGGTTTCTACTTCGCGGATTTTCTTATTTCGCGGGTGGCTCTGGAACGCAACCCCCGCGATGGAGGAGGGATTACTGTATATATCTGAAGCAGTTTTAGAGATACAGCAGGCTTGCAATGGGTACAGCCTTTGATGAATTACAAAAAAAAAAACAAATTGACTGCTCTAGCACAGAGATGTTTCCATGGGATATAAATTTTGTATTGGTGTACTGTTGCAAGGTTAATAATAATTACTGTACTTTAACATGTGTGTCTATACATATGTATTCTTTACCTTATTTTATAAGTTCTGCCATATTTACATAAACCACTTTTCAATCTACAAGGCTTCCATCCAGATTTACTTGAGACTTTCTAGCATTTTACTGGGTCATCAAAGAAGGAGGCTGGGATTTCTACATTTAACATGCAAAATATTCATGACCTATAGTTAACGAAACACTGCTCTAGTGTGTGAAAGGGAAGGTTAGTCCCCTGCAAAGTCTACAGTGCATCATAAAGTGGAAGAACTGAGCACAAGGTCTTTCAAAAGTACTGGCACTTCTGGTACCAAAATGGTGGTACTGTACTGTTCTAAATGTTCTTTTTTTCGGTACTGGACTTCACAACCCTAACACTGGTAGTTTTTGCTTTTAAATCTTCTCATTTGCCAATAGCGGTCACAGTTTTAAAAAAGATGTTATTTTAATGTGCAGTTTTGATTTTTTTTTGTTGTGTCTGTTGTTTAAGTTAAATGTTCACAAACTAAAAATCAGTTTAAGGCAAAGGGGTAGGACTGAAATCCATATTACTAAACGAGAATGGTAAACCGGATATGGACGCAGGGACCTGCCCGTGGACGCAAAAGACATAGTTCGCAAGCGCCACACAAAAACCCAAGTGAAACGGGAGAGACTGCGCATGTGTGCAGGCGCCACACAAAGCCCCCCCCAAACCCCCCCCCCCCCCCCCCCCGGACTAGAGCAAAACGGGAGAGACCAAAGAAAAACGTCATAAAGAGGTTAAAGAACAGGGACAAACACATGGAGAGCAGGTTACAAAACAAAGCCCCCCTCCCCAATGCCGCAAGCAGGATAAAGCGAGGTCAGAAATAAAACAGAGTAGGAAACAAAGTAAAACTTCATAAAGGGATTAAACAACGGGGACGAACACATGCAGAGCGGGTTACAGATGATGAAAACTGGAATGCAACAGCTTCAAAAAAAAACCTAGGCACGAAACACATGCACACCGAGATACAGAATATAAAGGCAGAAACAACGACAGTTAAACGTCCACACCATACAGCGGAGGCGGACCCGGAAGGTGTGGGCGCCAACATCGCGCGTCGGAAGGCACGGTAGAGTACAAAAGGCAAAGGCGCCTACACAGCATGGTAAAAACCGACATAATACGGAAGGTACAGGCGTCGCCGGCGTATTGTGAGTGGCACTAATGCGTGGTGAAAGCGCAGGAGGAGACATAGTAAAACAAGAGGAGTCAACGCACCGCCCCAGAGTGAAACGTGACACACTACGGAGTCCACAAAGGTTCATACATAAAACCCGAGATGGTACGGACACGCGTCTGAAACCGCGGAAGCAAAACTGTCTCAGCTCCAAAACCAAACAGCTCAACAACTAACACAGCTTCGACACCGAGCCCGCGTGGACAGATCTAATGAACTTGGACGCCTACAACGCGCGTCTCAAACTGTGTAGGCAAGGCAGGCACGGGTTCAACACGACACAGCTCGAGTGACCGAGATACAAACACGCGCCTGCCTAGATATAATTAATGAACGCGGGCACCTACAACGTGCGTCTGAAATGCCGCAGACCAGGCACGCACTGCTCCAAAAAGAAAGAGCTCGACTAAACGAGATACGAAGTGAAACAGGAAACACTACAAAGTCTGCAGTGCTCCACAATGCACCGCATAATATTTCGGAAAGAGCTTCGTATTAACAGTGGGGAGGCCCAGAGTGACACGGTCGAACGCTCCGTATTAAACATACATCATCCTCACACGTCCAAACTATACAGCATAGGTAAATCACATTACACTGATGCATTATTAACAGTACGATAAACATCACAGTATCGCAAACAAGTGAAAATTAGTACTCGAAAAAGGGAAAATATAATCACCACGGACCAGGTGTCATTGAAACAAAAGCAGAATAAAGCGAGGTCACAAATTAAAGACAGAGTAGAAAGCAAAGTAAAACGTCATAAACAGGTTGAATGAGGGGGCCACACACATGGACAGCAGGTTACAGATAATGAAGACCGGAATTCAAAAGCTTCAAAAACATGAGCTCAACTGACCAAGATACAAACTGAAATGGGAAACACTACGGGGTCCGCAGTAGTCCACAATGCACCGCGTAATAGTATGGACAAAGCTCTGTATTAACAGTGGGGGACCCCAGAGTGACATGGGCAAACGTTCCGTATTAAACGTGCATCATCCTGACACGTGGATGCCCAGCGGGCACGGGTTCAAAACGCCGGGGGTAGGCGAGCGAAGCCCCCTTGTGAAAGCAGAAACAAGGCGATATTAACATAAAATATTTTATATGCAACATGAATTCAGTGCATCATCCATTATCACATACTTTATCTGTCATTATAGTTAATTGCAAACAAATCAAAGTTGTGAATTTTGTGATAATTCTTTAAATTAAAAATTTCCATTAAACAGTCCTTGTTTTCATCCTAATTGCACTCAGTGTTTCTTAGTGTCTGGCTCTGTACATGACATGCATTATTCAAAGCAACTAATGTATACTATAGCAAAAATAAATGAGCTCATGTGCGTAAACAAGTAAACCAGTTCATTATCTTCCTCAACAAGGCAAGCATAAGCATGTTATAAAATAATGGAGTGCTAGATTAACTAATCAAAAAAGGAAAAAAGCAGAGATTGATGCAGAGTGGTTGAGTCATCATCATCATCTAAAGCCGATGTCACATTACACAACTTCTAGCTGGAGGTTAAGTCGGACTTGATGACTGCAGTTGCTGAACTCCTCTGCTGAGCATGTCTTACAGTATTACATGAAAAAAAAATCGTAGGGTATGTCAAATTAGATGACTGCCTAATGACTTTCCTATCACAGTTTTACATTTCCAAAGGAAAAAGAAGCTTGCCCCTTTTCCTAACAGATGATAACATGCTGTCTCCCAGAACAAGTGTCCATGCAAAAAGCACTCTGTGACTTGCTAAACTTATGTAAATGTAGACTATGCTTATGTAAATTAAGACTATTAAAAACTGCTGGAAAAGCTGTGTAATGTGATATGGCCTTTGTTTTAGAATGGCTAAATCCAAGCCCAAGTCTCTGCCCATTTAAAATGATATAGCAAGAATGAAGCAGGCTATGAAGTGAAATGATAATTTTTGTAGTAAATGAAGCGCCTTTGTAAGAAAGGATTTTGGAAAAATGTTTCACAATGCAAATAGAGAATAGTAATCTGGATCTGAAGGAAATGTTTGGTGTGTTATTAGAGAGAGAAGGAGAGAGAGAGAGAGGGAGACTAGTTTATGATCATCTGCTAGGCTTCCTTACTTGTTGTTTTTTACTTTAATAAGCATGCTGCTGCTGGAGTATGTGAATTTCCCCTTGGGATTAATAATCTGTCTGTCTGTCTGTCTGTTTGGGGAAAAAAATGTAAATTTAGTGAATGTTGCCAATAAAAGTACCTTTTAAATATATTTTTCTGATGTATTTAATATATGTAGTAGTTTGTATTTTTGTAAATGTTGTTAACTTTTTTATCTTGTATATACACGGTCACATTGAACTATGTGTCTACCAGTCAAATCTGATTGAAATGTTCAGGGTATTGGTTTGTCAGACTTTCCCATGTGTTACTTTTCCGTTTGAAACCCATTTCCTTTTTTTTTTTTTTTTTAATTTTAATGAAAGGTTTTAATTTCTCATTCATTAATAAGTATTCCTTTTATATTGCACTGAAATGTTTTCCTTAATACAAATAATTACTAATTTTGTGTAAATAATTTTATTAAAGTTATAGTCATATTCCTTTAGAGAGCCCAGTGTCCATCACTCCACAATTATCAGGGATGTATTCAGAATAATAAGCAGTCAAGTTTCATCTATACATGCACTTCAGAACAGGTCATCCATCTGAAGTTAAGCAAGTATTTGGAAGTGTTGGTAATGTCAGCTGGGGTTGTTTACCCTGTGGTCTATGTGTTGATCCCAATGCCCCAGTGCAGTGACGGGAACACCGTGCTTGTAAAAATGTTGCCGTCCTTCGGAAGAGATGTAAAACTGAGGTCCTGATTCTCTGTGGCCATGAAAGATCCCTGGCCATCCTTTCTAAAGAGCAGGTTGTATCCCAATGTCCGTGCTAAATTGCCCTCCATGGCCTAGTCATTCTGTCCCCCTAATCATCCCCTGTTTCTAATTGGTGCTCTCTCTCTCTCATCACTTTACCACCTAATAGCTAATGTGTGGTGGCTGCTGTTGCATCATCCAGGTGGATACTACACATTAGTTGTGGTTGAAGTGGCTCCAGACTCTCTATGAAAGCCACTTTGAGTAGTGAGAAAGCACTATATAAATGTAAAGCATTATTTATTCATATATAGTAATAACACATACATAAGGAAATATAAACAAGTATTACTTTTATTGTGACCTAAGCCACAACTACTTTCACTCTACTTTCTTGTTTATCAAGAAGTATAAGCGTGCATGTTGACAAACAAACAAGAAGAGCAGTTCTTATAATTACTGTGTTATCTTGATGCAATTCATAAAACAAAACACAAAAGTTAGCATATTGTATGAAAATAATTGCAGAATTCATAACCAAATTTTGTATAGAAGTCAAATTTGCTCTGTTAATGGAAATATAATAAAAATGAATAGTAATTTATTACTTCTTACACAGAAAAACACTGCAAACTTGCAAAACACAAGTAATTGAAACTAAAGTGAACTACAGGCAAGAATAGTATGTTGACCTTATTCTTAATCATGATTGAGTTTTTCATAGTAACATTGTACCTTTTATAGAGTTGTAAAAGGCATACTGATGACATTGTCAGAGTATTCCCTACCTCTCCCAGCAGTTGCACTCTTTGAAATGGCATGGCTGTGAGGCATACTTATGATGCTAGAAATCAGAAGCAGCAGATTCTACCAGTCCTCTGCTAAACATCTACCTATCTAGCTGCGTACCTATGTTAGGCCTCACTGCATATCTGTGTGTACTGCCACATAAATTCTGAGACATGCACTGTAATGGCTGAAGAATCACTAAGAGTGTCACCTGAGATAGCATGACTAGAAAACAAACTTAGAATTCTGGGAATTATAGCCAGTTACCGATCAAAATGTTTGATAACTGTGACAAAGGACATAAAGTCTGCTGCTTATTCATCCATGTCAAAGCTAGTTTGTTTTGATCATAAGTGCAAAAAGGAAATTGAAATATGCAATGTTGGTATGATGGGTTATTTTCTAGGCATTTTAAACCTTATTTTGTTTAACTGCATGTAATGATACATTTATTTGCTGTGAGAGTGGAGGAAACTAGAAGTAAGTTAATGTAATACATTGTATTAAACATCTTTCTCCAGGGCAGCAATGAAGATGGCCAACATTGATTATGTATTTGACTTCATGTTTACTAACCCAAAGGATGCATCTGGGGTAAGAATATGCTTCAGTAAACCACCTTATGTGTACATTTAAAAATGCATTGGTAAAGATTTAGCACACTAATCTTTAATCATTTCTTAATATTGTTATTACAAATTTCTGTTTACAAAATATATAACATTCTCTAACCTGCTTGATCCAGTTCACAGATGGCACCATTGGGAAATGGGCAGGAACCAACCGAGGTTAAGTCACACATGTTCCCATATGGGAACAATTTGTAATCAGTAACTAAATTAGAATGCACTTCTTTTTTATGTGGGAGAAAACTATAGTACCTGCAGAAAAGTTCATTTAGGAATTGGAAGAACATTTTAATGTTAATAGTAACTATGCGTGTGATTCAAACCTACGATACTCAGATTAATGATGTAGCAGTGCTACCTACTGTGCCACTATGACTCCCCTATTTGTTGCTATTCACTTGGAAATGGTTGGGAGTGCTTGTGTTGGACACCAGGCGGTAGCTGAAACTGACTGAAATCTTATTAAGCATGTCTTCAGACAAAATACTTCATAAAGTAGTTTGTTGAATTGTATTGCTTTGTACTACATGTAAGGTAACAAATAATGTATTAAGATTACCCTAATTTGTTATAGCAAAATAAGTCATTGATTTTATTTGCGTTTAAGTTATTTTTGCCTTTTGAAAATTTAATGGTTAATAAGTAATTTTTTGTATTTTTTTTTTTACTTTTAATAATTGCACATATTGGTGCATATTGATTTATTGTGTTTTTGGTTGACATTTAAAATTAAATCTCAGAAACACACTATTGAGCTATTTATTTTGCTTTTTGAGAAGATCAGAATCAATGGAAACGTCTTTTTATAAACAGACTATTTTTGAACCCTCTAAATAAAAAGTAACTGTCAGAACAGAATTCCTATATGTTGGTTCTTTTGTTCATTGTTCTGTCTGCAATATTTGCATTCCTCATTTTCATGCCATTCATCAAACTTTCAGGTCATACTCTTTCTTATTTGCCTTTGTACTCTGCTAAAGTAAAAGAAAAGTAAATCCTTTTTAAATATGGGTGATCCCTTCCCTGTTTTTGTGATGGAGTTGGTAAAAAATGACTTCTGTTCATTTATTTCATACTGTGCTTCTCAAGTGGCATTTTGCAAGTATGAACATTTAATAATTATTCAGCTCCTAAGTGAATTTCTCTGCTGTAAGTTACTGTGATGTGAAGAGAATAAAATTTATTATAATGTCATTTTGCATTGTTCAACTTCCTGCAAGATGATCAATCTTGATGCTGTTCTTAGCTTGATTTATTTATTCTTGGTGTGAATCTGCATGTTTGCTTCTAAGTCATGCATGGACATGAAATTCCCTCTGTAAGGTAAACTGTATATATCCACCATCACACTTTTTAAAAATAAATAAAGTAATAACTATTTAGAAACCTAGGAACCTTACTTATGAACCAGTAGATTGCAGTAAAATGCACTGATCAGCGACAGTGTGTACTGTGAAAGGGATTATATTAAAAATTAACAACACTCATTAATTCATTGTCATTTATTTCATCTTTATCTTTCCATCAAACTTGCTTATTTCATTAGGAAACCTACTCCTCTCAGAAATCACACTTTCATCCCATAAATGCAAGCACTTAAATTGATAGGCAACACTGTAGTTAAATACAACAGTCATTACACATAATAATGAGATAAGCATAGATGACTCTTGTAGATAAGTACTATTACAATCATTCTGGTTATTATTGATTCAAGTTTTATAGCAGATGGAAGGAGAACGAAGAAGGAGAGTGGTTTGGGACAGGCTGGAAAAGATCAAAGTGGCTCTCTATATGCAAAGCTTTTGAATCCACAGTGAGGGGGTAGTGACTGATGATTGTAGAAGTGGTGCTCACCACTCTCCCTAGTTGCTTCCTGTCAGCAGCAGAGAGATTGTTATTCCAAACCATGATTGATAAGGTCAAAACACTTAGACTTACCTGTAAGAAGACATCATTGCTTTCATGTCACATCCTAAACTTATTAAAAATTTTTTGAAAGAACAGCCTGTGGTGAGGTTTCTTGACCATAACATATGTATTGCCCCCCTATGACTGTGTGCTTGAAATGGGAATGCTGAGTAACTTGAAATACTCTGCTCCCTTTGCAACCTGGCCATTAATCTGAAAGTGATATTTTGCATTGCTTACAATCCACCATTAATTTTTTTAGACATTAAATTCCATATTAATAAGGCTGTTCAATATAAACAGTTTTTGTTACCTCATTTTGTGCATAGACTAATCCAAATTTGTGACGTTGCCCACAAAAGTGGGGTCATCAGTAAATCGGATCATTCTTTCAGAATCCTGAGGTGAAATATAGTTGTTCATGCACAGTGATTGCAGTTGAGGTGAGAAGACATAAACCTGCAGGGCACAGTATTCCTTCAACTTTATCATCTGCTTCTTGTCAGGAATAAAATGCAGTAGCTAATACCACAAATTGTAAATGTTACGTATCTCTACCAGTTTCTCAGAAAGCTTGGAAGGTCAGGTTGAGGATCATGCACTTGTACAGCACATTACTGCACCCACCACACAACGAAACTGCTCAGGATTGTGGTTGGCACAACCCCCCAGGCAGACATGCCGTCCAGTCCCACCCTCCAGAAATGACAATCTATATGCCGCAGCCAGGTTTTATGTGAGCGTCCCCTTGGCCTGGTCCAGTTGCTTGAGTCTCAAAAAATTAGGATTCTGCAAGCCAGATCACCCTTGGGGAATCACAGCACATGGATATAGTGCCGTAACTGACGCTCCTTCACAATGCAGGTAATGTGCCTCATTCAGGACTCCATGAGCAACCACTCATTCGACACAAAGTCAAACCAGCGGTACCCAAGGATTCTCTGAATAGACAAAGTACTGAAGAAGTCTAGTCTTCATCTCAGGTCGCTGGATAGTGTACATGTCTCGCAACGATACAGAAAAACAGTAAGCACCAGGACTCTAAAGACTTGGACCTTTGTCCTTTTGCAAAGATATTGGGAGTGCCACACACCCCTTTCCAGCAACCTCACGACCCCAGCCATATACTTACTTCATAGGAGTCACCAGAAACATGAATGTTGCTGCCAAAGTAAGTAAACCTCTCAAGTTTGGAAGATATACAGTAATTATATTAAATTCAGGACTTACTCAAGAAAAAGGACCCATGCATTTTATTAATGATTTTAGGTTTTGAAGAATGTCAGGCGGTAACAGAGACCTTGCGTCCTTTGCTGATCTCTTTTCCCTATGTCAATGCTTGTACAAATCCAAGTGCACATTAGGAAGGAAGCTTTCATTATCGTAGGTGTCAAGATGATAGATCTGTAGTCATTGAGGAAGCATACTTAGGATATTATAGTGGGCATCTTTGAAGCAGTTTGGAACTCTTTCATGTTGACTAGGATAGGAATAAAATTATTAATTTAAAAACATGGTAAATTTTAAATGCTTTATTGCTGTATTAGATGCTGAAATGTAATGTCACATTAGCTCTTGAATTATAAAGGGTGGCTGATGGCACAACTAAGGTTGTTTATGATACTTTGTCTTGTTTTGTGCTTCATGTCTGCAGTAGAATTCATTTAGTTTTTCTGGGAGTGAGGGGTCACCAACAGACACATTCATTTTAACCTTTTTTCTGTACTTAACTGAAGACTTTGCCACACACCTTTTCTGTCACGTTTATTTCTGAGTAGTTTTTATTTTTAGCTTTGTCCCTTTTTACTACATTATAGTACTCATAGATGCTGTCTTGAATTTAGACTGCCTGCTTCTCTAAAATACCTGTTTTTCTTTTCCCCTAATGATATTACATCTTTTTTAAACCAGAGCTTTTGTTATTGTACACAGCTGTACACTGATATGTTAGGGATGAACACATTATCAGAAAAATAAATACTGGAACTCAGTATAACAGTCGGTTAAGTTCACAGTAGGCAGCTGTAAACATATTCCAGTCCATGATGTCGGGAGAGTTATATTATGTTACCTTTATTTCTGCTGTTCATTACCCATTTTGCTGTTTGTGTATGTTTAGAGAAGGGAAATACCACTTTATTATCTGACTGGCCAAGAGGGCAGACATATGTCTAATAATCTTTTGAGTATTCACAAGTTAGCATGATTGCACTTCCCTAATATAAGCATGGGAGAGTCTGTATATACTCACATAAAAAAATAAAGTGTATGTCTATAGACTATTGGTTTCAGCTGTCCAAAATTAATAAGCATCAGTTTTAAAGTTAATTACATCTAGGGGTCTGCTAGCCTCCCAGCCCTCTTTCCCCCCCCCCCCCCCCCCCCCCCCATGGTAAGACATTCAGCATATTTGTTCATTAGTCTCAAACGTGCATTTTGCCTGACAGGGTTGCAGTGAGTTGGGGAATATACCAAAAGCAACTAAAGGAAAACAATGCACACCTCTCAGTTTCTGGAAAAACACACAAAAATCAGGGTTCCCACGCGTCCTGGAAAACCTGAAAATTTTGAGGGTTATTTTCCAGTCATTGAAATGACCTGGAAACTGATCGAAATGGCCAGATGTCCTGGAAATAATCTTTCTTGTCCTGGAATTTTATTTCTGTTTTCGCTTTTTAATTTTTCTGTTTGAAACAGCTTGCTGTTCGTAAGGCTAGATATGATGACAGCTGAGCTAGGTCGTGGCCTCTGCTGCGCAATGTCTCCACCTACTGAGACATGTATAGGCAATTATATTTGAGTTTTGACCCTCGTTGCTCTAGCTTGTCAGTAGCTGACAGGAGAACAACAGAACATCAGTTCATCACTTGAAATTTCTGCTGAGTGCATGACTGTAAGTATGACCACAGTGCATATAGTGCAGCTGACAGTTTTGTTACTTCATACCGTCTGATGTGGACACAGGTCGCATATTAAACATGTCAAGTAAATTGGCGATGCTAATTTCTGTTAGCCTGTTAATGGCAATTCCCATTAGGTGTTAGCATAGTGCTAATTGTCTAATGACGGTAATCAGAATACTTTATTGATCCCGGAGGAAATTGCCTAATCAATCTAAAATCATTTTGTAGGCCTACGTGGTCCCACTGTTAAGCAAATAAATTCAGTGAACCAAACCTAAAACAGCACGAACACGATAACAGATAAAAGAATTAGACTAAGAGCTACTGCTTTCATTTAAAACAAATAGGGCTTAGGCTACTTGAAGCCTACATCTAAATGCCTGTTCTTGTGTGTTTGTGTAGGTTTGTGTGATATCCTTGCAGCCGAGCAATCGCCACACAATAAATATTACTTGGCTTGTGCCGTTTATTTGCACAACTGAACACGCTTAACAGCTCCTGGCTCAACTTCTTATTCTAGCTTGCTTCCATTATTCCACAGAACGTTAGCTCCCTCTAGAGGAATTATATGGGTATGCTTTCACATTAAGTTTACCACAGTTAGCCTACAGAAAATCTGTACTGGATCAGTATTTCTATTTAGCCTACATTTTTGTACATTACTGTATTTAATGTTTTTGACACTAATAGGCAGTGTTGCAGGAAAAATAGTAGCCTATAATGGTTAATTTAGAGAATGTATTTCTAATTACAGAAGTGAGGGAAAGCAGAATCATGTCAAAGAGGTGTACGTTTAAGGAGGAATGGAAGATAAATCCTGAGTTCAGGGACTGGATAGGACATGTGACAGATAATGTACATCGGGCATACTGCAAGATATGCAAGAAAGCTTTTGATGTAGGCAACATGGGCATTTCTGCTGTTAAAAGCCATGCCAAAGGACAGGGACACAAGAGGGTCATGTCAAGTCAAGGCACAGGACCACACATGACTGATTTCATCAATCAATCTCCCACCCCCCCAAAATTCTGAAGCTAGCAGACAGGCAGCAGAATCAGAGAGTCAAGGAAGCAGCGAGATCCAGCCATCAACTTCTGTAACTCCACCTCAAGCTACACCCACAATCGGAGCTCATTTTTCAAGTGAAGCTGTTTTAGAAGCAGAGATCCGCTGGGTGATTAAAGTGGCCCTTTCCAAATATTCTTTCAATTCCTGTTCAGATATGGGTTCATTGTTTCACCTGATGTTTCCAGATAGTGAAATTGCCCAAAAATTCTCATGTGGTGCAACAAAAGCAGCGTATCTGATGTGTTTTGGCCTTGCACCATATTTCAGAGACAAGCTAGTGAAAGACATTAGACAGTCCAACTGCTATACCATTTCATTTGATGAATGCCTCAACAAAATAACACAGACCAAGCAGATGGATGTGCTTGTGCGGTACTGGAGTGATAATGAAGAAAAGGTAGTTGTGCATTATCTGGACTCTCAGTTTCTAGGGCACACACAATCAGAGAAGCTTGTTGAGAGCATTAAAGTTTCCCTCTCTCCACTTGATCCAAACAAGCTCCTGCAAATCTCGATGGATGGACCAACTGTCAACAAAAAATTTTTGAGATTATTTGAAGAAGACAGGTCTAAGGAGGCCCCAGATATTAGAAGCTTGATAAACCTAGGAACCTGTGGTCTTCATACAGATCATGGAAGCTTCCAACAAGGCGAGAAGGAAAGTGGATGGAAGATAGGTGACAAACTAAGAGCCCTTTGGCAGCTTTTTCATGACACATAAGCCAGACGGGATGACTTTATTGAAATTACCAAAACATCAACATTCCCTCTAAAATTCTGTGCTCACAGGTGGGTGGAGGACTTGCCAGTGGCAGAGAGAGCACTTAAGATGTGGCCACATGTCGAAATATTTGTCGACAATTACAAGAAACTCCCAAAGAGTAAAATGCCAACATCAATATCATACACTGTGGTCAGAGAGGCTGTTGGTGACCCCCTTTTTGAGGCAAAATTACAGTTTTTTGCCTATGTGGCAAGGCAGCTGAAACCCTTTCTTGAGACTTTCCAGACTGATGCCCCCATGATGCCATTTTTGTCAAAAGACCTTCAGGCCCTTCTGAAGAGTTTGATTTCATGCTTTATGAAGAGGGAGGTACTGGATAACATCAAAACACCTGTCCAAATGCTTAAAATTGATGTACTGGACAAAACACTCCATTTGCCACTGAAAGAGGTGGATCTTGGCATTGCCACCAAACAAGCTCTGAGAAAGCCTCAGAGAAGCTGCTTGAAAAACCGCTGCCGGGTCAACAATTCCGGAGAGAATGTGTAGTCTTCCTGTCCGCAACAGCAAAGAAACTGCTGGACAAATGCCCTTTGAATTATGCAGCAGTAAGGCACATGGCATGCCTAGATCCAGTAACTATGATCAGCAATGAAAGGCGTGCCATCTCCATGTTTGAGAAGCTCTTACAGCTGCTTCTTAATGCCAAATGGCATACAGCAGAGGACTGTGACCAAATCCTGAGTGAGTACAAGATGTTCCTCACTGAAATGGTGCAGCACCATAAGGAGGAATTTCAAGGGTATAGAAGTAGTTCCTGTCGGCTGGACACATTCATGGGAAGATTTGCTGGTGACAAAGCAGAGTACGCAATTCTATGGAAATAAATGAAAGACCTGTTCACATTGTCACATGGGCAAGCAGCGGTCGAAAGAGGGTACTCTGTGAATAAGGACATGCTGGTTACAAATCTGAAAGGAAGGACTCTGATGTCTCTTCGCCTAATCCAAGATTCTTTGACTGGTGGCTCATTTGATGGAGTATTGCCAAAGCCCCTCTTGCAGCATTGCAGAAATGCCAGGATGCGATATGTCCAATACTTTGATGAAAAAAAGAAGAAAAAGGAAACTGAAAATGACAAGCAAAGAGAAGAGCTCCGCTCTGAAATCACAAAAGTGGCAGCAAAGAGACAGAAAATAATCACTAGCATTGAGGCAATGCAAGAAGAAGCAGATGCAATGGCAGAGAAGGCTGAGAGAAAACAGGACTTTACACTGCTCACAAAATCTAATGCCTATCGTAACAGTGTTGCTGAAAAAAAGAAAGAGGTCATCGGTCTGGATGCAGTTTTATCAGACCTCAAGGAGCAACACCAGCATTGTTTCTAAACCTAGGCCTACACCAGATGCCTTTTTCATAGGTTTCACTACAGTGACTTATAGATTGTTTTTTTTTCCAATATACTGGAGTTCAGGCTCTTATCCTTTGTTCCTAGTATTCTTTCTAGTTTAACCAAGTTTTCAACTTAGGAATTGATGGCAAGGCTATCATGATTTAAAATGGATGTATTTTGCTTCTTTTCCCACAAAGATAAGTTCTTTATTATAATCGTTGACTTATGCAAATTCTACAGCTGCTGTATTCCCAGTAAAGCTACCAGTTGAAAGTTAACTCTGACTTTGTTTTGTCGCGTGCCAATTGTTGCATATATTAGTGTTATAGGCATCATACACATGATATAGGCAATAAATTGGCTTTATGCAGTGTTGTTTAATACAAACATTGTACATAAATTTATTTGATACAAACAATGACATAATATGTAATATGCAAGTAACTTTTACTGAAATTAAGTCACTATGGTAGCCTATTTCATGGTGTGATCAACAGCTCTATACTGAACATTATGGAATTGCTCAGTATATGTCAGTGTTTGGATAGTTTTCCACAATCCAAGAGGCATTTATTTCTTTAAAAGAGTTTTGCAGTTTAAAACCGTGTGTAACAAAAAGAGGTCAAACAACTCCATTATACATCAGTGCATTAATTGGTGTTGCCTTTATGTAATTTAGCATATCGGTGACACTAAGTCCCTGCATAATCAAAGAGAAATTAAAATGGCGTTAAGCCTGCGACTAAAGTGTATATGACTGTATGACCAGATCCTGTCATGAATTTCCGGAAAAAGCTCCTGGAAATGTCCTGGAAAATGATTCCTTAAAAAGAGTGGGAACCCTGAAAAATTGGATCAATTTTATATTACTAATCTAATAACGTAATTATTCTGTTTGTCTTCCAATCCTGCAGATGAATCTTAATTCTGGTAGAATTTCACTGACATTGTACCAACATACAGTACATACATATTGCTGTGCCTTTTGTTAAAAATGTAATAGTGTTGTCACTAAGCTTAATATTTTTTTTTTACAGTTTTTGTGAATGGTGAACTAAGCAGTAGGGTGTATGGAATCTCACTTTTTAAAATATGGATTAAGGCAGAGAATAACATTTAACAACAAACAGAAATATCGAGCTCGGCAACATGCAAAAATTTATGCAGTATATGAATAAACCTACCTATATATCATGACCCTGGCATCCCCTAATGGTGTTTGATATCCCCTAACTTCACTGTGTACTAAAACTGTGTTAAAACAGGCAGGAATTGGTTGTCCGCTGCTGGGTCAACTGCAAGTTCGCATGCTCACTGGGTAAAGTGTCTCCCAATGGTTGATGCGGGGAACATGACCTGGCCATGTGCTTCTGTCTTCACTCCTCCAGAATGCACCTACTCCAGCCACTGACACATAGCTGCTGAGTCTGCTTGATGAGGGAGGCTATCTGTTCTTTTAATCTGAGGAAGGGAGCTAGTGCTGGATGACTGTCAGTGTCACTGCTTGCTTGTTGTGTATTTGAGTACTGATGTGACATCTCCCGCTTGGTTAAATGCTTAAGATTATTTGTCTTCACAATAATAAAGCCATTTTTCACTGAAAACTGGACTCGTGTCCTTCTCTCTTGTGCACACACTTGATGTCAGTCTGTCCTGATTTTATTTAGTAATCATCTGTCACTTGATTTTTAAATAAATAACTAAATTGAATAAATGAATAAAATATGTAATGAGTATTATTGGTTATAATTTATAATTTAAGGGCTTAGTGCACAAACCATATTAACACTAAACATGCCTATAGTGCAAAAGCAGAATTTACATCACTAAGCACTATTATTCACTCTTAATATCACCATCTTGCCTAAAACATTTTACTAGATACTATGGCATTCACACTCATTTAGGAAACTGCCCTTTGAAGTTAAGATGAGTATAGTAAAGTATTTATGATGTATTTTTCTCATTTGTACTGCACATGACCCTGAACTGGATTAAGCAGGTTCAGTAATTCATGGATTTTTTCAATTTGTTTAATTTAAAAACAATAAAATAAGTGAATGTGTGATTTTATTTTTTTCTGTCAAGTGGTATAAATTGAGTTCTCTCAATTTCAGAACAGTGGCACTAATGACACTAGCAATCTGTTCATATCTTTTTTGTTTTAGAGACTGAACCTAATCTATTCACTCTTGAGTTACTTTAAATTAGTTAAGTAAATGGATTGTATTTTTATTTTTAAACAACTATTTCAATAAAGTTAATTTTGAGAGTTTTGTATTAATTTAGGTACTGGAATAAACCTATAAATCTGTACATGATCTGAGATTGTACAGATACATTAAAAGAAAATTAGGAGTTTTTAATAATACTGTAAAGTGCTAAATTATTTGGTGAATGAAGCACTTATTTTAGAACCTATGAAATGTGCATATTCAATCTGGAAAAATCTTGATGAAAGGAAAATAGTTATTTGAAACTAGTACATCATGCCATCTTCTTAAAAACATTTTCTTCTCTATTTAGAAGCCATTGGTGAAGGATTGGAGCCCAGAACTACTATATTTTGCAGATGTTTGTGCAGGACCAGGAGGGTTTTCAGAGTATGTCCTTTGGAGGCGAAGGTGGCATGCAAAGGGATTTGGTATGACTTTAAAGGGTCCCAATGACTTCAAGTTGGAAGACTTCTTTGCAGCTCCAAGTGAACTATTTGAACCCTACTATGGTAAGTATTTTAACATGTTGGATATGATTAATCCAGTTTCCAAAAACACATTTGCATTCCTACTTATGAAAGTTTTATTCTTTTCTGAATGTGATACATATAATTTGGCTTCCTCCAAGAGGACATGTGTGAATTATAACACTACACAGTTCACGTCCACGTGTTAGCTGACATTGCTGCTGATTTTCCTTACAGCTTCTACATTTGTAAGAGATCACTGCATAATGCTTCCCAATATTCTGTACATAGCATGGCATACAAGGGGGCTCCGCCCCCTGCTCGCTTCGCTCGCCTACCCCCGGCATTGGGTATCCTGAAATACATTGTTTTGTATATCCGTCAGTCGAGCTTGTTCGTTTTGAACCCGTGCCTGCTTTGCTTTCGCAGTTTCAGACGCGCGTTTACTTCACTCCGCAGTGGTGCCACTCACAATATGGTGGTGACGCCTGTGCCTACACTTCGCAGTAGTGCCACTCACAATATGGCGGTGAAGCCTGCGCCTTCCGTACTTTATGAACCCGTGGGGCCTCCGTAGCCTCTTCCGTTTGAATCTGGGCTGCAGCGCAGAGTCCTCTTATTTGTGTGGCTGTGTCGGTAGTCGTTAGCCATGGGCGCATTGTTGCTTCATTACTCATTCACGTCAGCTGAGCTCTTTCGTTTTTGGGCCGTGACTCCTTCGTGCGCGGTGGATAAGACTTCGCGTGCGGTTTATGAGA
>NC_041396.2:141857162-141859662 GCF_900747795.2 Erpetoichthys calabaricus
CTGAATCACAATCTGATTGTATGGGTGGTTACCTGGCACTGTAGGGTTGCCACCCGTCCTTTAAAATACGGAATCGTGCCGCGTTTGAGAATGAAATTGCGCGTCCCGTTTTGAATCAATACTGGACGGGATTTCTCCCGTATTTTTTTTATCATTTTTTTTTTAAAGCAGCGTCTCATGCAAATCATCCCACACGCATTTTATGAAGATGCCTCCTTTCCTACTTTTGATTGGGTAATACTTGATGTCATCGTTAGTTTGATTGGTGTTTTTAACTGTCCAGTGAGGAGGGCGTGTCTTTTAAGTACAGTCTGCAAAGTGTTGGCACTGAGATATGGCGTCAGCGCCATAGTTGAAGCCCCTAACGTTGCGGTCAGCAAGTCGGCTAACATCCGCCATGTGCCGTCTTTCAGTTGCGAGAATCAGATCATAGAATGGTTGAAACTGTTGCCCTTAACGTTGCGCCACGGCGTGTGCTTCGTTTATACCTCGTGTCTTCTCATTAAACTTTTATCTCGCGAATATGTTATTGCAATCCGCAGCGGGAGCGTTTCTATTAACTTAATTTAAACTTACGTTTTACACCGTGCTTTGTTTCCCTTATGAACATGCTTGTATGCTTAACTCGCTCCGTTCTCAATTGTTTAATTAATTTTTTGCTCTTCGCTGTTTGCGGCTGTTCCTCCATTTCCCCCTACTTGGTTCTTTTATCTCGCGAATATGTTATTGCAATCCTTAACGGGAGCGTTTCAATAAACTGATTGAAAATAGTTTTGCATTTACCTTTTTAGTAAAAGGCGAGCTTTTAAGCCTGAGAAATCACCCCGTAAATGCACACGTTTAATTGGACATGTGTTAATATGTATGGTTACACAGTATTAAAAGACAGTGAACAACGTCAGTTACCTTTGTTCCCCGCGTTTCATAAAAGGTGAGCTTTTAAGCCTGAGAAATCACCCCGTAAATGCACACGTTTAATTGCACATGTGTTAATATGTATGCTTACACAGTATTAAAAGACAGTCAAAAATTAACGTCATTTACCTTCGTTCCCGCGTGCGACTCGTGCTGTAAATCTCTTCCTTGTTTTTAGTTCACGTGATTACGTAGGAGGCGTGATGACGCGATACGTGACTCCGCCTCCTCCATTACAGTGTATGGACAAAAAATATGTTCCAGTTATGACCATTACGCTTTGAATTTCGAAATGAAACCTGCCTAACTTTTGTAAGTAAGCTGTAAGGAATGAGCCTGCCAAATTTCAGCCTTCTACCTACACGGGAAGTTGGAGAATTAGTGATGAGTGAGTCAGTGAGTGAGTGAGTGAGTCAGTCAGTGAGGGCTTTGCCTTTTATTAGTATAGATAATATATATATATACACATATATATTTATACACATATATATATATATAATATATATATATATATATATATATATATATATATATATATACACACATATATATATAATCCATCCATCCATCCATTGTCTCCCGCTTATCCGAGGTCGGGTCGCGGGGGCAGCAGCTTGAGCAGAGATGCCCAGACTTCCCTCTCCCCGGCCACTTCTTCTAGCTCTTCCGGGAGAATCCCAAGGCGTTCCCAGGCCAGTCGAGAGACATAGTCCCTCCAGCGTGTCCTGGGTCTTCCCCAGGGCCTCCTCCCGGTTGGACGTGCCCGGAACACCTCACCAGGGAGGCGTCCAGGAGGCATCCTGATCAGATGCCCGAGCCACCTCATCTGACTCCTCTCGATGCGGAGGAGCAGCGGCTCTACTCTGAGCCCCTCCCGGATGACTGAGCTTCTCACCCTATCTTTAAGGGAAAGCCCAGACACCCTGCGGAGGAAACTCATTTCAGCCGCTTGTATTCGCGATCTCGTTCTTTCGGTCACTACCCATAGCTCATGACCATAGGTGAGGGTAGGAACATAGATCGACTGGTAAATTGAGAGCTTCGCCTTGCGGCTCAGCTCCTTTTTCACCACGACAGACCGATGCAATGCCCGCATCACTGCGGATGCCACACCGATCCGCCTGTCGATCTCACGCTCCATTCTTCCCTCACTCGTGAACAAGACCCCGAGATACTTGAACTCCTCCACTTGGGGCAGGATCTCGCTACCAACCCTGAGAGGGCACTCCACCCTTTTCCGGCTGAGGACCATGGTCTCGGATTTGGAGGTGCTGATTCTCATCCCAGCCGCTTCACACTCGGCTGCGAACCGATCCAGAGAGAGCTGAAGATCACGGCCTGATGAAGCAAACAGGACAACATCATCTGCAAAAAGCAGTGACCCAATCCTGAGCCCACCAAACTGGACCCCCTCAACACCCTGGCTGCGCCTAGAAATTCTGTCCATAAAAGATATGAACAGAATCGGTGACAAAGGGCAGCCCTGGCGGAGTCCAACTCTCACTGGAAACGGGTTCGACTTACTGCCGGCAATGCGGACCAAGCTCTGGCACCGATCGTACAGGGACTGAACAGCCCTTATCAG
>NC_041396.2:141867162-141892162 GCF_900747795.2 Erpetoichthys calabaricus
ATAAGGTCTTCCTTTTTCCTTGTTTCCCCAAGGAAAGAGCCTTTTTATTAAATCCAAGGGTTCTTCACTTTTTTTTTTGTTTGTTTATTACGATTGTTATAGTTCTATTTGTATACGACGTTGTCAGTTCAGCACTCAGGTTGTAATATGACCAAGCAGTGGAAGCTTACTGTTAAGAATGCAACGTATAGTTGTACATGAGAAAAGCAATCTTGCCTCAAATCAATGGCAAACTTTTGTAGGTCTATGAACTTAATTTAAAGTTTAGGTTTACACGGTGCTTTCTTTCCGAAGTACCTGCACTCATGAATATGTCTGTATGCGTCAGTCGCTCAAATCCCCGCGCTTCGCACCGGCGAAGTACAGCTTTTAAATTTTTATTAAAAAGAAAAGAAAACCTTTTAAAATTGAGGGAAAATATACCAATAACAGTTTGTTAAGGATCTGTTTTTTTGTGAAGCTGCGTTCACTCGAGTGATCACTTCGAGATGACTTGCTGGCTAACCATAAGCGTTACCTGGTAGGTAACCACCCATACAATCAGATTGTGAATCCGACTACGAATGCCGTGAATGTAATTACCCCGATCTACATGCTGTCAAATAAACGAACCACACGCCGTGGCGCAATTTTAGGGGCTTAGCCTCTAGCGCTGACGTCCGAGGTTCGATTCCCATAAGGGAGTGAAGTGAGCGCTTCGCACCGGCGAAGTACTGCTTTTAAATTTTTATTAAGAAGAAAAGAAAACCTTTTTAAATTAAGTCTTAAAAAGAGCTGTAAAGATATTGACAATAAGCTACGCAAACCCACCAAGACATGCAATCGTTTAAATCAAAGCGCGAGTCGAAAAACACCATCCCATAATATTAGTTAACGATTAACACATTTCTATATGTATTGTAAGCATACAATACAACTGATAATATGTTGCGCTTATTTATCTGGTGTACTGACATTTTTGCGCGTTTAATGGCTGAAATCTAACGTGGTTTGTGCCCTTCAGAATGAAAAGAGTTTGCATTTACCTTTTTAATAAAAGGCGAGCTTTTAAGCCTGAGAAATCACCCCGTAAATGCACACGTTTAATTGCACATGTGTTAATATGTATGCTTACACAGTATTAAAAGACACTCAACAAGTACACAGTATTAAAAGACAGTCAACAATTAACGTCATTTACCTTCGTTCCCGCGTTTGACTTGTGCTGTAAATCTCTTCCTCGTTTTCAGTTCACGTGATTACGTAGGAGGCGTAATACGTGATGACGCGATACGTGACTCCGCCTCCTCCATTAGAGTATATGGACAAAAAACAGGTTCCAGTTATGACCATTACACGTAGAATTTCGAAATGAAACCTGCCTAACTTTTGTAAGTAAGCTGTAAGGAATGAGCCTGCCAAATTTCAGCCTTCTACCTACACGGGAAGTTGGAGAATTAGTGATGAGTGAGTCAGTCAAACAAGTTCCAGTTATGACCATTACGTGTAGAATTTCGAAATGAAACCTGCCTAACTTTTGTAAGTAAGCTGTAAGGAATGAGCCTGCCAAATTTCAGCCTTCTACCTACACGGGAAGTTGGAGAATTAGTGATGAGTGAGTCAGTCAAACAAGTTCCAGTTATGACCATTACGTGTAGAATTTCGAAATGAAACCTGCCTAACTTTTGTAAGTAAGCTGTAAGGAATGAGCCTGCCAAATTTCAGCC
Organism: Erpetoichthys calabaricus; assembly: GCF_900747795.2. Lineage (NCBI taxonomy): Eukaryota > Metazoa > Chordata > Cladistia > Polypteriformes > Polypteridae > Erpetoichthys > Erpetoichthys calabaricus. The sequence goes on from NC_041396.2 coordinate 141,868,869, forward strand.
TTCTACCTACACAGGAAGTTGGAGAATTAGTGATGAGTCAGTCAGTCAGTCAGTCAGTCAGTGAGGGCTTTGCCTTTTATTAGTATAGATTACTTTAAGATTGCTGAAGATTATATTATATATTTTATGCTTATAGTTTGTTAATGATTATATTTTAGGCATATAGTATTTACAACAACAACAGCAACAAAATTTATTTATATAACACATTTTCATACAAAAAGTAGCTCAAAGTGCTTTACATAATGAAGAAAAGAAAAATAAAAGACAAAATAAGAAATTAAAATAAGACAACATTAGTTAACATAAAAAAAAGAGTAAGGTCCGATGGCCAGGGGGGACAGAAAAAACAAAAAAAAACTCCTGACGGCTGGAGAAAAAAATAAAATCTGCAGGGGTTCCAGGCTACGAGACCGCCCAGTCCTCTCTGGGCATTCTACCTAACATAAATGAAATAGTCCTCTTTGTAATTAGGGTTGTCATTTAGACTACATTGGCAATAGATATCTCTACTTTTTAATCCTAAAACACCGCTGCGTGGGGGCTTGTTTTCGCTTTGGACGTGCTCTGTCTCTAGGTATGTCAGAGGACCGAGACTTTGTGAAGTGGGGTCCAGCCTCACGTGGGCAGGCAAAATGGGGGGGGGTGGGGGGATAAGGGGGAGAGACAAAGAGAGCAGGCTATATCTAATCTATCCTTTTAATTCTTATAATTATAACTACCAACGTAACAATAGGCTGCATGGCAATAACTCATGGGGAAATAGGAAATTAAGGTTAAAGCTGTCTTACTTCTAGTTAAGACTATAAAATGACATCAAAAACTCAGAATCAATATCTCCATGATGGGACAGTTAACTTTGTGAGCTGGAATGTTAAAGGCCTGAATCACGAATTAAAGAGAAAGAAAGTACTCTCTCAACTAACAGGTTTAAATGCTAAAATAGTATTTTTACAGGAGACCCACTTACTAAGCAAGGATCAGTTCCATCTGCAAAAGGACTGGGCTGGCCAAATGTTCCATTCTAGCTATACAAAGAAAACTAGAGGTGTGGGAATTCTCATATATAGAACAGTCTCATTTGTAGCATCAGATGTAGTATCTGATCTGGAAGAGAGATATGTGATGGTCATGGGCAACTTATTTAACTGTAAAATGATTTTGATAAATGTTTATGCACCGAATGTTGATAATAAGGAATTCATACAAAACGTATTTGCATCCATACCCAATGTGAACACTCATAAAATTATAATGGCCGGGGACTTTAATTGTGTTTTAAATCCACTCTTAGATAGGACTCCTGTCCCAGGGGGGATGACATCTAACACTGCAAAGATAATTACACAGTTTGTAACTGACCACAACTTATCAGACCCCTGGAGGTTTCTAAACCAAAACTCAAGAACATATTCTTTCTACTCACCAGTACATCATTGCTACTCAAAAATAGATTATTTCTTTATAGATAATAATTTCTTGCCTACGATTAAATCTTGCAAGTACAATGCTATTGTTATTTCCGACCATGCATCTCTGATCTTGGAGCTAAAGTCACTATGCCCCACACACTCGCCTCGTAGATGGTGTCTTAACCCGCTTCTAATAGCAGACGAGAACTGTACAGAATTTATATCCAAACAAATCAGTTTCTTCCTAGAGACAAATACATCCTCAGAGGTTTCTGCAGGAATACTCTGGGAAACTCTAAAGGCCTTCTTAAGAGGACAGATTATTTCACATCTTTCCCACAGGAATAAATTCGAAACCAAGAAAGTATCAGAACTAAAAATCAAAATTACTAGAATAGATAAAGAACATGCCAGGCTTCCAAGCGAGGCTCTACATAGGAAAAGGCAGGTTCTGCATTCAGAACTCAACCTCCTGACAACTTAAAGTGAACAACTAATTTGTAAATCCAAACATCATTACTAAGAACAAGGAGAGAAAGCTAATAAGCTTTTAGCTCAACAAATCCACAAGTAAGAAGTCTGCAATGCAATCCCAGTAATCACCAACAAGAACGGAGACGAAATCATTGACCATAAAAATATAACGCACACATTTAGAGACTATTATAAATCCATATATCCTATTGAGTTTAAAGAAGACAGCACACAATCTAATGCATTTCTGGATACATTACAGCTACCACAAATAGATACTTTTAGTGCGGAGGAACTGGATAAACCTCTGGCGCTTTCAGAATTACTAGATGCTATAAAGTAAATTCAAGGTGGGAAAGCAGCAGGCCCTGATGGCTACCCTGCAGAATTTTATAAGAAATTCTCCGCTCAGCTAGCTCCCCTCCTATTAGCAACATTTATAGAAGCTAGAGACAATCAAATTCTACCTCAAACTTGTTGCCAAGCATTAATCACTGTCCTTCCTAAACAAAATAAGGACTTATTACAATGTGGATCATATAGACCAATTTCACTTCTGAATAATGATATTAAGATACTCTCAAAAATCATAGCTAGAAGGATGGAGAAAGTGCTGCCTTCTGTAATATCACAAGATCAAACTGGAATTAACAAGGATCGACACTTATCCTCCAGTCTTCGATGCCTGTTTAATGTAATATACTCACCAACAAAGTCAAACACCCCAGAAATATTATTATCATTGGATGCAGAAAAAGCATTTGACATGATTGAATGGAAATACCTTTTCACTACAGTAGAGAAATTTGGGTTTGGCCCAAACATTTGTGCATGGATCAAACTACTGTATACCAATCCAGAAGCTTCAGTTTGTATTAACAACATTTGTTCAGACTACTTTAAACTAGAATGTGGTACCAGACAAGGATGCCCCTTGTCACCACTGCTGTTTGCAATCGTCATTGAACCACTGGTGGTTCACTGTCGAAATGCTGATCAGATAAATGGGATTATCAGAGAAGGACTGGAACAGAAAATTTCTCTATATGCAGATGATATGGTACTGTATATATCAGACCCACAAAATTTTGTGCCTGCAGTCTTAACAGCACTTACAGAATTTCAAAAGATCTCTGGTCTCAGAATTAATCTGAATAAAACTGTACTCTTTCCAGTGAATTCTCAAGCACACAATCATATTGGACACCTTTCCTTTTATTATTGCAGATCAGTTTAAATACCTAGTGGTAAACATCACAAGTAATCACAAAGCTCTTTTTCAACAAAATTACGCCGTCTGTATGGAAAAAATTAAGCAAGACTTGCATAGATGGTCAACCCTTCATCTCACTGTAGCTGGAAGAATTAACGTTGTTAAGATAAATATTCTTCCTAAGCTTCTTTTTTTATTTCAAAACATTCCAATATACATCAATAAATCATTTTTTAAGCAATTAGATTCAACAATAACCTAATTTATTTGGAACTCAAAACATCCACGTATCCAAAGAGCGACCCTACAAAGACCTAAGGCAGAAGGTGGCATGGCTCTACCTAACTTTCAGTTTTATTACTGGGCAGCAAACATACAAGCTATAAAAACTTGGACACAAATAGATGAACATACACAGGCCTGGTCCGCAATAGAAGTACAATCCTGCAGTACTTCTTTATATTCCCTGCTTTGTGCCCCAATAAATGCAAGGTATTGGCAATATACTAATAACCCAATTGCGCTTCACTCACTCTGAATATGGAACCAATGCAGAAAACATTTTAAAATGGAGAAGCTTTTATCTGTGGCACCTCTGCAAGAGAACCACCTCTTTCAACCCTTGCATACATATGCAGTTTTTAATATCTGGAAAAAATTTGGGATTAAATTGCTCAGAGATCTTTATATAGACAACATCTTTGCATCCTACCAACAATTACATTCCAAATTTAACTTTCCAGCTACACATTTCTTTCACTATCTTCAAATTAGGAACTTTGTTAAACAGAACCTGCCCAATTTTCTTCCTCTTGCACCCTCATTCATGCTGGAAAAAATATTGCTCAACTTCAAGGACTTAGATACCATCTCTGCAATATATAAAATTATTTTACAGTCCCTCCCTTTCAAAGATCCGAAAGGACAATGAGGAAAAGATCTCTTAATCAATATACAGTGGAACCTCAGTTTGCGAGCATAATTCGTTCCGGAAACGTACTCGTAGTCCAAAGCACTTGTATATAAAAGTGAATTTCCCCATAAGAAATAATGGAAACTCAGATGATTTGTTCCACAACCCAAAACTATTCATATAAAAATGATTAATACAAAATATAAAGTAAAAATACATAAAACAAATTAACCTGCACTTTACCTTTGAAAAGATTCATGGCTGGTGTGAGTGAGTTTCTAAACTCTTGTGGGATTGCACCCAACGGGACGACATGCGGAAGAGCGTCCCAAAGCAATCGCAGTCTCCCAGCGCTGTAGCAGTTTGTCGTAAAAGCGAATCCAACAAGATTGCAGACATGCTATAAGTGCTTACCGTCGATGGGTGATACAAGGAACAAGGAACATCAGAGCCCTGCCTGACTGGTGTGTCTGTGTATAGGAGAGCGGCAGATCCCGCTACAATAAATAACCGCGCTGTTGCTGTTTCAAGTTGAATAAAGCTGGTGTTGCTAAAGTACTGAGACTCCGCTTTGTGTTTTAGGGTGCAAGACGGGGACTCGCACGTCACAGCACACACACGAGCACACACACACACACAGTCACAATGCTAATGCTGCAGTAAACCGTATACGCTTGTATGGATGTTGACTATATGAGTGAGGCACGCCGACTCAGATGTAGAATAGGAGATGATTGCCCACAATCCCGCAGCGAGAGAGAGAGAAGAACCATCAGCTCAGTTGTGATCACATGACGCTCAGCAGACAAAGCGTATACATACTACTCATACTGCAAGACCTCGCTCGTTTATCAAGTCAAAATTTATTAAAAATTTTTGCTCGTCTTACAAAACACTCGTAAACCAAGTTACTCACAAACCGAGGTTCCACTTTTTCAGAAAAGGAGTGGAAAGTAGCAATGCAGCGAGTTCACTTGAGCTCCATATGCGCAAAGCATGCAATTATTCAACTTAAAATTATATATTGAGCACATCTGTCTCGCCTAAAACTGTCCAAAATGTTTCCAGGGCAACATCCAACCTGTGAACGCTGCAGTCAAGTCCCAGCCACACTGGGTCACATGTTTTGGGCCTGCGCCAAATTAACATCATTTTGGACCAAACTTTTTAAGTGCCTTTCAGACAGCCTTGGTGTCACAATCCCTCCTAACCCATTAACAGCTGTGTTTGGTGTTCTTCCAGTTGGGTTTAAATTGGAGAAGGACAAACGAATGGTGATTGCATTCACTACACTTTTGGCACGCAGACTTATCTTGCTAAACTGGAAGAATCCTAACTCTCCTCTTTTAAGTCAGTGGGTAACCGATGTTTTATACTATTTGAAATTGGAAATACAGTAATCCCTCCTCCATCGCGGGGGTTGCGTTCCAGAGCCACCCGCGAAATAAGAAAATCTGCGAAGTAGAAACCATATGTTTTTATGGTTATTTTTATATTGTCATGCTTGGGTCACAGATTTGCGCAGAAACACAGGAGGTTGTAGAGAGACAGGAATGTTATTCAAACACTGCAAACAAACATTTGTCTCTTTTTCAAAAGTTTAAAACTGTGCTCCATGACAAGACAGAGATGACAGTTTTGTCTCACAATTAAAAGAATGCAAACATATCTTCCTCTTCAAAGGAAACAGAGAGTAAAGCAAACAAATCAATAGGGCTGCTTTTAAGTATGCGAAGCACCGCCGGTACAAAGCTGTTGAAGGCGGCAGCTCACACCCCCTCCGTCAGGAGCAGGGAGAGAGAGAGAGAAACAAAGTCAAAAATCAATACGTGCCCTTTGAGCTTATAAGTATGCGAAGCACCGTGCAGCATACTTAAAAGCTGCACACAGAAGGTAGCAACGTGAAGATAATCTTTCAGCATTTTTAGACGAGCGTCCGTATCGTCTAGGTGTGCGAACAGCCCCCCTGCTTACACCCCCTACGTCAGGATCACAGATAGTCAGCGCAAGAGAGAGAGAAAGAAAAGTAAGTTGGGTAGCTTCTCATCCATCTGCCAATAGCGTCCCTTGTATGAAATCAACTGGGCAAACCAACTGAGGAAGCATGTACCAGAAATTAAAAGACCCATTGTCCTCAGAAATCCGCGAACCAGCAAAAAATCCACGATATATATTTAAATATCCATCCATCCATTTTCCAACCCGCTAAATCCGAACACAGGGTCACGGGGGTCTGCTGGAGCCAATCCCAGCCAACACAGGGCACAAGGCAGGAACCAATCCCGGGCAGGGTGCCAACCCACCGCAGGACACACACAAACACACCCACCCACCAAGCACACACTAGGGCCAATTTTAGAATCGCAAATCCACCTAACCTGCATGTCTTTGGACTGTGGGAGGAAACCGGAGCGCCCGGAGGAAACCCACGCAGACACGGGGAGAACATGCAAACTCCACGCAGGGAGGACCCGGGAAGCGAACCCGGGTCCCCAGGTCTCCCAACTGCGAGGCAGCAGCGCTACCCACTGCGCCACCGTGCCGCCCATATTTAAATATGCTTACATATAAAATCCGCAATAGAGTGAAGCTGCGAAAGGCGAAGCGCGATATAGCGAGGGATCACTGTAATCAAATATTCAGTTAGAGGATCTGTACAGATTTTTTTTAAAACCTGGCAGGATATAATCAATAAAATTTTAGAATAAGCTCTTAAAGCACAGAGGAAGTAATTATCTCCGCATTTCTTTTTCCTCTCCATTCATCTCTACTGGCCTATTAAATTCATCAGTTTAAGTTTTACCCCGTTGGCCATGCTCTCTGTCTCAGGGGTGGGGGTCGACTTGTTTATCAATCCTATTTTTTTGTAAAAATTGATCGATTTGTATGAATGATTACAATAAAATTAATAAAAAAAAGAGAAAAAATTATATTGCAGTTACAGGTATGTATGTTGACAATAATAACTCCAATAACTGGATCATATTTTTATTAACAGATTATGTTTGATTGCATATTCATGTTTGAAATTAGGAAGATAAAACGTTTAAATAATAGTGTTGAATGTACTTTAAAATCTGCTTATGTGTGTACTTTGTATGTTTGTATGATTTCATTTGTTACAGTCATTAGTCTAAATGGAAGAGTTTGTAATTTATTATTAGGTTTATAAATGGCCTATTACCTATTGTGCTAAGTTTGAGATGTCCTCTTATCTAAAGCATAGTGTAATCCCCAAAAGCGTGTATATATTTTGCTTTAAACTTAACACTGTCTGTTGAATTCTTGATCACATGATTAAATTTGTGTTTTATTAAAATGATTTTAATCTAGACCAGGGGTCTCCAAAACGTTGCTCGTGAGCTACCGGTGGCTCGTAACCCCTTTCCAAGTAGCTTGCCAAAGGGTTAATGAATCCGACATAAATTTGAAAACTTGATTAGTCAAATTAGGGGTGGGCGATCTTTCCAAAAAATCATATCACGATCCTTTTAACACAGAATCACGATCCACAATCTGATTTGCAATCTATCTTTTCAATGTGGCATACACTTAAGAGAATATCCAGACTCATACTCATCAAGACCTAAGTAACACTTTATTTTAAATATCTAACAAAGTTGAATTCAATTGTTCTCTCGTTCGCTAGCTAAGCAGAGTTAAGGAACACGCCCTGAAGCTGGTGAGAAATCGCAAAATCAACCGGAATGTTCAAGCAATTATAGAAAAAAACCCAATCTAAATCTGTTAAGTAGTTCTCTTGTGAAAAGCAGACAGACATACAGACAGACAGATATTGGATTTTATATATTATATGTTAGTAAATCTTCAAAATAATGTGCAGTTAAAGTCTCAACAGCATTCGCAGAATTTCTGGAGCTTAGTAGAGCCAGATAACTATAAGAATCTTCACCAAGCAGCTCTGAAAATGTCTGCTTTGTTTGGGTCTACATACCTCTGTGAGTCTGCCTTTTCTGATATGAATGTCATGAAATCAAAGTTCAGAACAAGATTGACAGATGAACATTTAAATGACTACATAAGAGTGAACCTAAGTGGCTACACTCCACCATACACCTCTCTTGTTGACTCCATGCAGTGCCAGTCATCTGACTAACTAAAAAACACATCACACATGCAACTGGACATGTGAATACTCTTGTGAAGTGAAATAGTGACATGTAACAAAATGACAAATGAATAAGTAATATCTGTATATTTGTAATTGCATTGTTTTGTTTTGATAGCATTCATGTTTTAATTCAATAGTGTGAGATACACTAGAAAATGCATACAGACATACAAAATGCACTTGCAGGTGAACTAAATATTTTTTGTGATGTTTTAATGCAATATGTGAGTTGTGGACACCAACATTTTGTAAATGTTCAGGCAAAACAAGCTTATTCAGTTTGTTTGGTTTGAAATAAGCTAAGAGAATAAACATTGGAAAACACGAGTAGCTCTCGCCCATTTTCATTTTGTAAAAGTAGCTCTCCCTGGGGTGGTTTAAGGTTGGAGACGCTGATCTAGACACTAAATATTTCTGCTTATAAACCAGCCTTTATATTGAAGTTAGTACTGAACAAAAATATGTTTTTCAACATAGAAAATGCTGTCCATTCATGTGCAATTCTTATGTTCAAGCTTACCTCACAAATTTATGCCATTTTGTTCATCCACACACACATTTATAATCTATTATTTGTATCTGGTTATCAAAGTTACTATATGAGCTAAAATATAAGCAATGTTAACCCAAATTAATAGGCTTTATCTCCACAAACCACACATGTTCCTTGCTTGATTGTAATCTTGAATTGTGTGATACCTGTTAATAGCATTATTTCAAAATTGACAGACAGTTCTGTAGTAAAACATTAGTGGTACTTGACTTACAGGATGATGCTTTTATTTGTTTGTAATATGTGAATGAACTTACTTCTTGTTAAACTTAAAATGTATCTGGAATAAATCCCATTCTGAATGAAAACTACTAAGAATATTATAGTTTCTCATGCATATTAACTACATTTTAAATTGAACATTATTACCCTTGTGTGTGACATTGATACATCAGTTTTCTCAATCAATCCACTTGTCAAACCTACAGTTACTGCAAAATCAAGGAGATGGTAAGGACATATCTTGGAAGTGACACCAGTCTGTTGCAAGATACACTTTTACTTACACCATATTTACACTTGTCAAATTCCAACACCAGTTAAATTAAGCTACATATCTTTGTGATGTGGGAGACAAGAATCATGCAGACCCTCATAGGTGATATGTATTTAAATTCTTTGCCTGTTCAACCTTGAGGCATTACCATTGACTACTGGTCAACTAAAGCACCAAATGTATCAGTTTGTTAAAGAACTACAGAAGTGTATTTTAGTTTTGTCCACAATTTTAAAGTAAGCACCTACATGTAAAATGAGCGTCATAGTGAGATTTGGACACCATGTTTGGTACATTTTGCTGAATATCGTTACTTTTGGTAAGGTTGGATTTTTCTGGAGTTCAGGGCTATTAGGTTGATCTATTAGTGAAAATCTTTATTCTTTAGGTTGTCTGTAAATAACTAAGAACTTCTTTTCAGTCATTGAGTCAATCAGGGGTATGAAATTTACATTTTTACGTGTGCTTTGGAGAGGCTGAGATGATATATTAAAATGACAACAGCAGTCTTGTGGAACAGTCAATTAGTATTGAACAGTCAATTGTATAAAATTTATATATAACGTAAGATTTTTATAAAAAGTGTGTTGCAAACTAAAAAGGTTGTGTAGTCAGTCACTTATTGAGGACTTAATAAAAGGTGTTTAGAATTTATGAAATGCATGAATGATTGTAAATAAATAAATTGGTAGGGCAGTAAAGTGGGGAAGGGCAATGCCTAAATTACTTACTATATCCTAAAATGATTTCACATCACTTACCGTGTGCATGTCTTTGCAGTTTTTTTTTTCTTTTTCCTCTAAAGTCATTCTTTTAAGCATTGCATCTGCCCTAAACTATTTTAGCCACCTCTATTGCTTATCACATATTATTAATGTTATGTGCACTTATCAAATCTTTCTTTGTCTCCCAATGTTTTATGAACAGGAGAGGGAGGAGTGGATGGGGATGGTGACATCACGCGGCCAGAGAATATCACTGCATTTCGAAACTTTGTTTTAGAAAACACTGATGGCAAAGGAGTGCATTTTCTTATGGCTGATGGGGTATAGTCTTTTTCTTTCTCTTTCTTAAGACAAATCATTTTTACTGTGTTTAGATGGTTTTAAGGGATTCAGGACTTCTGGCGCAAACATATTTTGAAGTTGTGATGTTTGTTGCTGTAGTATATGAAAATATGTGTAACTTAATTACTTTACCTTTGGACAAATTACAGTTTAGGTTTGGATAAAATTAGTTGTGTTTCAAAAGCATGTTTATACAGATTTTGTATCAAAAACCAAAGACTTTTTAGTGTCAAGCTGGTTTATATATAAGGGCTGGGCAAGTTAACATGTTATTATCGCGTTAACGCATTAATTAATTAACGCAGACAATTATTTTGTCACACGTTAATGCAGTTTTTGTTATTATTATTACTATTATTATTTTCAAAGCCTCCATCTCAGTAGTGATCGATAGAGATCAGTGATCTTCTTGTTACAGCCCTTTTTAATATGCTTTTGATAGAAGGAAAGTTAGTTTTGTTGATTTGACCTCAATTCCCTGTGTGTGCATAAGTAGCAAAGAGCAAACAGCTCCTAAAATGGCATGTGGAGAGATACCAAAGTGAATGCTTAAAGCAAAATAATTCGTGGATGACTTTTTTTATATTATCGCTGAATCGGACTCTGATTTTGATGCAAGTGATTTGGAGATTAAACACGAAAGGTACTGGTGAGCAAAGTGAGCAGGTGGCAATATATGCAGGTCAAATTCCATTACAATGAAATTTTCATTACAAAGTATTTTTGCGGTCCCGACAGTCTCCCCATATGACAGAGTCTATAGAAATCTTCTAACTACAAAATACATTCAGCAGATACTTTCATTACAACGAAGTGCCTTAAAGACCTTGAAATGCCTGAATGAATCATCCGCAGTTACTTCTGTAGTCGCAACTCAGTTGTGCACAACGACTCCCGACCACACAAACATTGCAAATTTTCCTCTTTCTTCAAACTCTTCTCGAACTAATTTTTTTTGCTGCGTTTGTTTTCTGTGGTTTTCAGTGATACATTTTACTTATTGCTCATCAACATTTGAAAAACATCCATGGAACTTAACTCATTGTCACCCTCCTGTGGAAATGGCAGGTGCTCGTTCAAGAAACATTCCTATTCGTGTGCCACTCATTCAAGAAAAAACAAGGTCGCAGTTGTGAGTTTTCTAAACTCTTAAACTCGGGACGACACGCTGAAAAGTGCCCCGAAGCACGATCACAGAGTCTGTTAAAAACTCACAATATGAAGAAGAAGAAAAGGAAGATTCTGCTTCTGATTGATAACTGTGCTGTCCACAGCATGCTTCCACATTTAGATAATGTTCGAGTTGAATTCCTCCCATCCAATTGCACGGCAGTGCTTCAGCCATTGGATTTGGGCATCATTCGCACCCTAAAAGTGTATTATCGCAAGGAAATGTTGAGAAAAATTCTTGTCAGCATAACTTGTAGACGGGAGGAGTCGAAAACTAATTTGAAAGAAGCTATTGAAATGATTGCAAACGCCTGGATGCAAGTTAAATAAGGCATTATAGTGGCAAATTTAGAATTTCATTACAACAAAAATTTCGGTACAACAAATTTTTTTTTATGTCCCTGGCACTATGTTGTAATGGAATTTTACCTGATATATATATATATATATATATATATATATATATATATATATAAAATGTGTGTGTGTGTGGTGTCTTAAACATGGAAATTCTGGTGGTGTTTTAAACATGGAAATTCTGGTGGGACTCCACACAATATTTACAAAATATAGATTATGCAACCGTATCATTGAGATTTTTCACTGAATTGAATCATACACAATCTGTAAACCTTGGGTAAAGTAGAAACGCAGTGTCTCTCCCTCCCGTCATTACCAATAGATTAAATTACTGGCATGAGTGGTAAAAAAAATTTCAGCCATATAGCCAATTGCACAATACAGAGATATCAACTTTTCTTGTAAACGTGAATGGTTCAACAAAGAAGGCACAGTGTTAAAATGGTGTCTCATCAGCAAATACTCAAGACCAAAACCAGCATCAGTGCAAGGAAACATGAAAGCAAATTTATATGCATGCCGTCGGCTCATAAATCAATCCATGAATAAGGCAATAAAATCACAGATTAAGTTCACTTTTTGAAGATGAAGTTGGCACACCAGTTGTTTCAGTGCAGACATCTCTAATGTTAAAAATAACTTGCCTATAATATTGGCCCCTGTTTTGCTAATGACCATTGAGACATGCAAGTTCATGCACACTTTGTCACAAATAAATCAGTAAACTGGATATTGGGTGCCAGGTCCTTGTTGATTAGAATCGTATCATTGTAACCACTTCTGTCATTGTCATCTAACAAAAATACAGCAATCTATATATATATATATATAAAAAAGTCAATGTGTGTATGTATGTATGTATGTATGTTCCAGCATCACTTCCGAACGGCTGGAGCAATTTTCATGAAACTTGGTACACGTTTCTCATTGGTCGACTAAAAATACTGTAGGGCGATATCAGCCCTAACTCACCCACTTCTGCGTAGGGTGGGGGGTGATTTTGCAGTTATGTATGCATGTTATCATTCAGTTGACACTCGCAACGACCACCAGAGGGCGAGCTGGAGGTGACTGCCAGCATTCTTTATGTTTGAGCACCACTGTGCCCCTGTTGCGTTTGAAATTAAATAGAGTTGGCCCCGTTGGCATCCCAACTATTTTTGGGACTCGTTCTGTCTTTGTGACTCGAACAGCCATATATATATATACAGTACTGTGCAAAAGTTTTAGTCAGGTGTGAAAAAATGCTGTGAACAAAGAATGCTTTCAAAAATGGAAGTGTTAATCATTTATTTTCATCAATCAACAAAATGCAGTGAATGAACAAAAGAGAAATCTAAATCAAATCAATATTTGGTGTGAACACCCTTTGCCTTCAAAACAGCATCAATTCTTCTAGGTACACTTGCACACAGTTTTTGAAGGAACTCGGCTGGTAGCTTGTTCCAAACATCTTGGAGAATTAACCACAGATCTTCTTTGGATGTAGGCTTCCTCACATCCTTCTGTCTCTTCATGTAATCCCAGACACACTCGATGATGTTGAGATCAGGGCTCTGTGGGGGCCATACCATCTCTTCCAGGACTTCTTGTTCTTCTTTACGCTGAAGATAGTTCTTAATGACTTTGGCTGTCTGTTTGGGGTCGTTGTCCTGCTGCAGAATAAATCTGGGGCCAATCATACGCCTCCCTGATGGTATTGCATGATGGATAAGTATCTGCCTGTATTTCTCAGCATTGAGAACACCATTAATCCTGACCAAATCTCCAACTCCATTTGCAGAAATGCAGCCCCAAACGTTCAAGAAACCTCCACCATGCTTCACTGTTGCCTGCAGACACTCATTATTGTACCGCTCTCCAGCCCTTCGACGAATAAACTGCCTTCTGCTACAGCCAAATATTTCAAATTTTGGCTCAACAGTCCAGAGCACCTGCTGCCATTGTTTTCATGCATACTTGAGTCGCTTGGCCTTGTTTCCACGTCGGAGGTATGGCTTCCAGCCAGACTTCTCTGGACAGTAGATGGGTGTACCTGGGTCCCACTGGTTTCTGCCAATGCTGAGCTAATGGCACTGCTAGACATCTTCCGATTTCATATGGTAATAAGCTTGCTGTGTCTTTCATCTGCTGCACTAAGTTTCCTTGGCCGACCACTGCGTCTACGATCCTCAACGTTGCCCGTTTCTTTGTGCTTCTTCAAAAGAGCTTGAACAGCACATCTTGAAACCCCAGTCTTCTTTGAAATCTTTGTCTGGGAGAGACCTTGCTGATGCAGTATAACTACCTTTTTTTTACCTGTCTTTTTTTTTTTTTTTTTTTTTTTTATATTTTTATTTTATTAATTTTCATTGTAATCATTCCATACAAACAGATCAATTTATAACCCAACAAAACTGAAGACAAATCAAACCCCACCCCTGAGAAGGAGAGCTTAGCTAAAGGAAAATTGCTTAAGGCTTTTTAATAAGGCAACATTAAATAAAAGAAAGGGAGAAGTAAATATATATGTAAATAAGAGATGGAGAAGGGAGTTAAATGCAGTAATAGTTATTTCTCTTATTCTAAAATAATATTGATTAAATCCTGCCAGGTTTTGAAAAAACTTTGTACAGATCCTCTAACTGAGAATTTGATTTTTTCCAATTTCAAATAATATAAAACATCGGTTTCCCACTGACTTACAAGAGGAGAATTAGGATTCTTCCAATTTAACAGAATAAGTCTGCGTGCCAAAAGTGTAGTGAATGCAATCACCGTTTGCTTGTCCTTCTCCAATTCAAATCCATCTGGAAGAACACCAAACACAGCTGTTAATGGGTTAGGAGGGATTGTGATACCAAGGCTGTCTGAAAGGCACTTAAAAATTTTTGTCCAAAATGATGTTAGTTTGGTACAGGCCCAGAACATGTGACCCAGTGAGGCAGGAGCTTGGTTGCAGCGTTCGCAGGTTGGATCCTGCCCTGGAAACATTTTGGACAGTTTTAAGCGAGACAGATGAGCTCGATATATAATTCTTAGTTGAATAATTCTATGCTTTGCGCATATAGAACTCGAGTGAATTCTCTGCTTTGCTACCTTCCACTCCTTTTCTGATATATTGATTAAGAGATCCTCTTCCCAATGTCCTCTTGGATCTTTGAAAGGTAGGGACTCTAATAAGATTTTATATATTTCGGAAATAGTGTTTATTTCCTCGAAATTGAGCAGTATTTTTTCCAGCATTGTGGAAGGTGCAAGGTGGGGGAAATCGGGCAATTTCTGTTTAACAAAATTTCTAATTTGAAGATAGTAAAAGAAATGTGTCGCTTGGAGGTTGAATTTTGAACATAATTGTTCAAAAGATGTAAATATGTTGTCTATATAAAGATCTCTGAGCATTTTAATCCCAAAACTTTTCCAGGTATTAAAAACTGGATATACTTGCGAAGGTTGAAAGAGGTGGTTCTCTTGCAGAGGTGCCACTGATAAAAGATTTTCCATCTTAAAATGCTTTCTAATTTGGTTCCATATTCTGAGTGAGTAAAGCACAATTGGGTTATTAGTATATTTGCGATAACTTTCATTTATTGGAGAGCAGAGCAAGGAATATAAAGAAGTACTACAGGATTTTACTTCTATTGCGGACCAAGCCTGTGTATGTTCATTTATTTGTGTCCAGGTTTGTATGGCTTGTATGTTTGCTGCCCAGTAATAAAACTGAAAATTAGGTAAAGCCATGCCACCTTCTGCCTGAGGTCTTTGTAGGGTCGCTCTTCGGATACGTGGGTGTTTTGAGTTCCAAATGAATGAGGTTATTGTTGAATCTAACTGTTTAAAAAAATGATTTATTGATATATATTGGAATGTTTTGAAATAAAAAAAGAAGTTTATGAAGGATATTCATCTTAACAATGTTAATTCTTCCGGCTAGAGTGAGATGAAGGGTTGACCATCTATGCAAGTCTTGCTTAATTTTTTCCATACAGACGCCAAAATTTTGTTGATAAAGAGCTTTATGTTTACTTGTGATATTTACCCCTAGGTATTTAAACTGATCTGCTATGGTAAAAGGTAGGGTGTCTAATCTAATATTATATGCTTGTGAATTCACTGGAAAGAGTATACTTTTATTCAGATTAATTCTAAGACCAGATATCTTTTGAAATTCTGTTAGTGCTGTTAAAACAGCAGGGACAGTGTTTTCTGGGTCTGTTATATATAAGACCATATCATCTGCATATAGAGAAATTTTCTGTTCCAGTCCTTCTCTGACAATCCCCTTTATCTGATAAGAATTTCGGCAGTGAACCGCCAGTGGTTCAATAGCGATTGCAAACAACAGTGGCGACAAGGGACATCCTTGTCTGGTACCACGTTCTAGTTTAAAGTAGTCTGAGCAAATGTTATTAATACAAACTGAAGCTTCTGGATTGGTATACAGTAGTTTGATCCATGCACAAATATTCGGGGCAAACCCAAATTTCTCCAATGCAGTGAAAAGGTAATTATGCAGTAAAAAGGTAATTACCTTGTGTCTTGTTGCTGTGCTCAATCTTGCCATGACATGAAACTGTCTTCCTGTTCCTCACCCAGTTTTAAGCCTCCTACACAGCTGTTTCTGTTTCAGTTAATGACTGTGTTTCAACCTACATGTGACATTGATGATCATTAGCACCTGTTTGGTATAATTGGTTGATCATACACCTGACTATAATCCTACAAAATCCCTGACTTTGTGCAAGTGTACCTATAAGAATTGATGCTGGTTTGAAGGCAAAAGGTAGTAACACCAAATATTGATTTGATTTTGATTTTTCTTTTGTTCGCTCACTTTGCATTTTGTAAATTGATAACAATAAAAAATCATTATTTATATTTCTGAAAGCATTCTTTGTTTACAGCATTTTTTCACACCTGCCTAAAACTTTTGCACAGTACTGTATATCTTATATATAAACGTCTATGCGTGGAAGTGTGTGTCCCTGTCCAGCCTGGAAATGAGAGGTAAAGTCGGGGTAAGGGCTACAGCTCCGAGGATATGCAAGCGAGGCCAGCTCACCAGCAAAATGAAACCTCCGAAGAAAGACAGTCGCTTAGCTGCTAATGCACAAACGATACGAGCACGTCGGTAACACAAATCCTCCTACGAGAGAGATGCCCAGAGTAGGTCTGACGATTTCAATACTTTCCAGGATCCTGTGCATATATATATATTTTGAAAGCATTCTTTGTTTGCAGCATTTTTTTCATACCTGCCTAAAACTTTTGCACAATACTGTATATACAGGTGTTGGTCATAAAATTAGAATATCATGACAAAGTTGATTTATTTCAGTAATTCCATTCAAAAAGTGAAACTTGTATATTAGATTCATTCATTACACACAGACTGATGTATTTCAAATGTTTATTTCTTTTAATGTTGATGATTATAACTGACAACTAATGAAAGTCCCAAATTCAGTATCTCGGAAAATTAGAATATTGTGAAAAGGTTCAATATTGAAGACACCTGGTGCCACACTCTAATCAGCTAATTAACTCAAAACACCTGCAAAAGCCTTTAAATGGTCTCTCAGTCTAGTTCTGTAGGCTACACAATCATGGGGAAGACTGCTGACTTGACATTTGTCCAAAAGACGACCATTGACACCTTGCACAAGGAGGGCAAGACGCAAAAGGTCATTGCTAAAGAGGCTGGCTGTTCACAGAGCTCTGTGTCCAAGCACATTAATAGAAAGGCGAAGGGAAGGACAAGATGTGGTAGAAAAAAGTGTACAAGCAATAGGGATAACCGCACCCTGGAGAGGATTGTGAAACAAAACCCATTCAAAAATGTGGAGGAGATTCACAAAGAGTGGACTGCAGCTGGAGTCAGTGCTTCAAGAACCACCAC
This sequence comes from Erpetoichthys calabaricus, assembly GCF_900747795.2. Lineage (NCBI taxonomy): Eukaryota > Metazoa > Chordata > Cladistia > Polypteriformes > Polypteridae > Erpetoichthys > Erpetoichthys calabaricus. The sequence goes on from NC_041396.2 coordinate 141,886,537, forward strand.
GCACAGACGTATGCAAGACATGGGTTTCAGCTGTCACATTCCTTGTGTCAAGCCACTCTTGAACAAGAGACAGCGTCAGAAGCGTCTCGCATTTGGACTGCTGCTGAGTGGTCCAAAGTTATGTTCTCTGATGAAAGTAAATTTTGCATTTCCTTTGGAAATCAAGGTCCCAGAGTCTGGAGGAAGAGATGAGAGGCACAGAATCCACGTTGCATGAGGTTCAGTGTAAAGTTTCCACAGTCAGTGATGGTTTGGGGTGCCATGTCATCTGCTGGTGTTGGTCCATTGTGTTTTCTGAGGTCCAAGGTCAATGCAGCCGTCTACCAGGAAGTTTTAGAGCACTTCATGTTTCCTGCTGCTGATAAACTTTATGGAGATGCAGATTTCATTTTCCAACAGGACCTGGCACCTGCACACAGTGCCAAAGCTACCAGTACCTGGTTTAAGGACCATGGTATCCCTGTTCTTGATTGGCCAGCAAACTCGTCTGACCTTAACTCCATAGAAAATCTATGGGGTATTGTGAAGAGGAAGATGCAATACGCCAGACCCAACAATTCAGAAGAGCTGAAGGCCACTATCAGAGCAACATGGGCTCTCATAACACCTGAGCAGTGCCACAGACTGATCGACTCCATGCCACGCCGTATTGCTGCAGTAATCCAGGCCAAAGGAGCCCCAACTAAATATTGAGTGCTGTACATGCTCATACTTTTCATGTTCATACCTTTCAGTTGGCCAACATTTCTAAAAATCCTTTTTTTGCTTTGGTCTTAATTGATATTCTAATTTTCCGAGATACTGAATTTGGGACTTTCATTAGTTGTCATTAAAAAAAATAAACATTTGAAATACATCAGTCTGTGTGTAATGAATGAATCTAATAACAAGTTTCACTTTTTGAATGGAATTACTGAAATAAATCAACTTTGTCATGATATTCTAATTTTATGACCAGCACCTGTATGTAAATCTATATACTGTATATAAATGCCAAATACCACTGACTCACTCATCACGAAATCTCCCGAACCATGAGGACTTGGGACTTCAAATTTGGAATGTAGGTTACCCTTGGCCCATAGGTGCTTGCTAAAAAACGGTTTAAAAAATTTTGTGGTCCAAGCGCGTTCTGTCTGTATGTCTGTCTGCTTTATGTTTGTCCACTTTTCATGAGAGAATTACTTAACAGATTTAGATCTGGTTGTTTTGCATAATTTGCTTGAACTTTCTGGTTGATTTTGTGACTTCTCTCATCGCGCAAAGTACCACAGTTCATTTGCGGAACTGATGTATTTATGCAAATCCAACAGAGTGGCTGTGGGCCGAGAGAAGGGGGGCAGGGCCTTCCTCATTTCCTCACCAACCTCTGTTCAAGTTAGTCTACGTCTCACCATGTGTTGCAGTGCACCTTGCCTCCACTTAGCTAGCGATACCTGTTTTTTCAACAGACATTATCATCTACAGATTGTTAAGGAGTAACATTTGACGTTTTTGAGAGAGAGAGATAAGAGCTACATGTGTTTTACAGGGTAGCTGCTGATTGCCAGAGATATCACGGGCATGTGCTTTTCTCCCCATGCGGGGAACGCTTTCCTGTCAGAGCTGAACACGATCAGATACTCTATTGATTTTTAAAGTTTGTCCTGTTTCATGAAGTCAATGTATGTATGTATGTATGTGTGTGTGTGTGTGTGTGTATGTATGTATGTTCCAGCATCACTTCCGAACGGCTGGAGTGATTTTCATGTCACTTGGTACACATGTTTCTCATTGGTTGACTTAAAATACTGTAGGGTGAAATCAACCCTAACCCACCCCCTTCTGGGTAGGGTGGGGGGTGATCTTTCGGTCATGTATGCATGTTATCATCCAGTTGACACTCGGAATGACTACCAGAGGGCAAACTGGAGGTGACTGCCAGCATTCTTTATGTTTGAGCACCGCCACGCCCCTGTTGCTTTTGAAATTAAATAGAGTTGGCTGGTTCCAAGCATCAACTAGATGATAACATACATGCAAGACCGCACGACAAACACATTAGTGAGTCTTCATTGTTTGTTAATTTATTTTTATTTTTAAAGTTGTTTTTTTTTAATTGTATTTTTCTCAAACAATTAAAAAAAAAACAACTTTATTTTCCTCCTGGGCAATGGTGGATATTTCAGCTAGTACAGATTTAAATGTTAAGCAAATTAAAAACCTTGAAGACATTCGCTGCTCAGAAAAATGAATGCTATGAACTGCCTACATTAAAATGACAACAACAGTTCTGAATCAAACAGTTTGATGTGGTAAAAGACATCCCACAATAACACAGAAAGAACACACAGACTGCATGCACTTCATGACTCAAACACGCAGCTCTGGAGCTGTCAAGTAGGATCACATAACAACCCTGTGGCCTGATGTTTTTTGGACACTCATTTTGTCCTATTCTGCTACTGTGGTAATGTTCACAGCAGTCACCAGAGCAAGAACAAACACAAACAGCAAAATAAGAAATCCTAGCAATACTTGGGCAGCTCTTATTTAAAAAAGATCCATCAAAATTCTAAGCAGCTGCACCCTATAAAAGGGAAGCATCAGCACCGCTTTCTTGTTTTTAGTCTAGTAGTGATATCTAGGGGCTCAAGTCTTAAACTGCATAGCCTGTTTGGTAGAGAAAGCACTATCCCTTCACCTTTTCATTCAGGTATTCCCATGAAGGTGCCCTTGTCCTATTACTCACAGGTATCCTTACAGCATCAAGACTTGTCACAATATATTTCTAGCACTGTACACTAGCTGAACAGTACAAATGGGACAAAAGCAACTTTGTCATAAGTGTTTCATGCTTTGTAGACCTGCAGGAAAAAAAAAAACAGTAAAAATGTTAATAATAAAGTAATGAATTGCGGTGCCACTGTGTGTGGCTGGATCTAATAATTAGGTGGAATACCAGTCAGTTAGTAAGACTGCGAGAGGATGAGAATAGAGAGCAAAGTAAAAAAGCAGGCAGGTTGAAGGCAGACTTGTTTTATTTTTTTGAGAGATGGTAGGGTACCGTTTATATTACAACATTCAGGATTAAAAAAAAAAAACACAAACAAACAAACAATACATTGTGAAGGAATCTGGCTAATGAAGATAACATGCTAACCATTAAAAATTATGGAAAGGCTGATTTAAAATACCACAGCTTTGCATCACACATCTGGAGTAACTTGATGCCAGCATTAATACGGTAAAGCAAACAACCGCTAATAAGTTATATAAATCATGCTGGAGTTGTCATAGCTCTTCATTGGCTTTCTCTGCATAAACTTTACTGTAAAAAGCTCAAACTGCAAGTGCTAATAAGTGGGGGGAAAAAAGAGAAATGAATGCCGACCAGAACATTGAAATTGCATATACACCCATACAAGGTGGGGCAAGCCTCAAACAATACAAATCCAAAGGATCACAGAAGAACATTGGCCCTACTAGCTAAAATCAGGCTTGTAGCCCTAGATGTAAAGACAATTTCACATACTGCCAAAAGCAGTATTTTTCTATATAGAATAATAAGTATTTTTAATTACTGAATGAAGCTAATTACTTATTTTGCACAACATTGACATTTGATAGGGCTGTGGCCTACTGGCACTTAATGGAGAAATGTCCCTGGTACAGATCACAAGCTACAATATGCTGTTGCTGTTCCCTTATGTGAAAAGAAAGATAAAATTCTAAGAGCACAAACACTGCCTTTAATGTTTTGTTTGGAAACTCTTGGATATTTGGTATTTCCTTTTCTGTATATTTTACTTCCTCCTGTTGATCTTAATTTACTTCACTTCCTCTTTCAGTGCTCTCTTACTACTGACCAACTCTGCAACTTTATAGGATTAGAATGCATTTTCAGCAATACAGTCATCCCTCACCTATCGCGGGGGTTACGTTCCAGAGCCCCCCGCGATAGGTGAAAATCCGCGAAGTAGCGACCTATATTTATTTTATTATTTATACATATTTTAAGGCTTTATAAACCCTTCCCACACTCTTATAAACCTTTCTCACTCTCTTGTTAACCTTTCCCACATTCTTATAAACACTCCTATGCTCTTAAACACTTTCTACATTCCTAAACACCGCAGACCAACACTGCACGCAGCGATCAGACGTCGATGTGTCTGCACTCGCTTTGTGAAGGGGGGCAGCTGAACTCACGCTGAGCAGAAATGGACTTTGTGCTGCTTCTGCCAAAATGCCTGCTTGTCGCTCTGCGCGTTCGGAAGGAGGAGGAGGAATGTGGGTGTGTGAGTTCTGAACACACGTTCGCTCAAACCCCCCTCCCTGGAGGCGCAGTACGCTCCTGCCACTTCGCATTGTCAAGGGGGTGGGGAGCTGAATGAACGCTAAGGAGAAGTGGACTTTGTGCTGGCTTTGTGCTGCTTGTCGCTCTGTGTATCAATAATTTAAAAGTCTGTACATCACCTATTTTCCTGTCTCACTGTCTTGTCTTGCGTGAAGTTAAAATGTTTTATAATAGTGAGATGTTACTCATATCCTTAGCCCGACATCCACATATCATATATGTTAACAAAGTGTGTTTTATAAGTTTACATGTGTTTAAAGCATGTGGGATGGGTATTTTAAGGCTTAAACTATAAAAATGTTTATTTATATGGTCTTTCTATATCGCGGATTTTCTCCTGTTGCTGATGGGTCTGGAACATAACTTCCGCGATAGGCTGGCAATCACTTGTATTTAAAAACCTGCAAAGTCATGAATCTGCGAAAAGTGAACCGCGAAGTAGCGAGGGATTACTGTATTCTTCTCTGACTGTCTTTTGATTTTATTTTCAATGTTGCTACTATGTGCTGTAAACCCTATGATTTAGCCTTCAAAAAGAATGAGACTAAAAATAAAATTGTGAGTGAAGGGAAATAAACTCAAGACAGTTTTCAGTTACATTTTTGCTAAAAGTGTTGTTACATTTGTGGGGCCACTGCAAAAACCTGGAAATGAATGTTCAAGCTGTGTAATTTGAAAGCAAAAAGAACTACTTTAATCCTAAGGATTTAAGGATTTTTTCAATATACATGAATTTTTTTGATGAATATGCAATGAATGTGTGAAACTTGTTCTGATTAACAAGTTAAAGCAAGGATATGTATGCCATGTGCTGCAAATATTTTTATTTTATAATCACAATTATTCCTTCAAAACCTTGTTTTCCTAGCAAGCAGTGGAAATTTGACTTCACCTTTCAGAATAAGCAGACCGCCTGAAAGCTGTGTAATTTATTGTAACTTATGAAATTTTCTGTGTATAAATCACAAATTATGGGAACAAAGATTGTGTATATGCATCTCCTTTACAGAGAGGGTTGATCGCACAAAACAGTTGTCTAACAATAAGATGTGCTCTTACAAATCTAAAAGAGAAACTGTTTCATATTTGATATTAAATACATATGTGTGTGTATCATAATTCAAACTTTTACAAATATGTCCTTGTGTTACATACTTTACAGGGTTTTTCTGTTGAAGGACAGGAGAATATTCAAGAAATCTTGAGCAAACAGCTTTTGCTCTGTCAGTTTCTGACGGGACTCTCTATTATCAGAACTGGTAATAATTTTTTTTTTTTTTTTTTTTT
>NC_041396.2:142849662-142882162 GCF_900747795.2 Erpetoichthys calabaricus
TATATATATATATATATATATATATATATATATATATATATATATATATATATATATATATATATATATATGTATCTATATCCAAAGCCGTGCAAGCACACTCTTGAGAAAGCAACGTATAGTTGTACAGAAGAAAAGCAATCTTGCCTCAAATGAATGGCAACTTTTTGTAGGTCTATGAACTTAATTTAAACTTTAGGTTTACATGGTGCTTTCTTTCCGAAGTATCTGCACTCATGAATATGTCTGTATGTGTCAGTCGGTCAAATCCACGCGCTTCACACCGGCGAAGTACCGCTTTTACATTTTTATTAAGAAAATAAAACGTTTTTAAATTGAGGGAAAATATACTAATAACAGTTTGTTAAGGATCTGTTTTTTTGTGAAGCTGCCTTTACTCGAGTGATCACTTCGACCTGACTTGGTGGCCAAGTATAAGAGTTACCTGGTAGGTAACCACCCATACAATCAGATTGTGAATCAGACTACGAATGCCGTGAATGTAATTACACACTCACTGCACTTGCTTACGGTAATCGAACCTGGGACGTCAGCGCTAGAGGGGCTTAGCAGCGGTGAAGTATTGCTTTTAAATTTTAATTAAGAACAAAAGAAAACCTCAGAGGTTTGATTCCCGAAAGGGAGTGAAGAGAGTGTCCGGTTACCTACCAGGTAACGCTTATGGTTGGACAGCAAGTGACGTAACATCAGCCACGGTGCCTTCAGTTGTGAGAAGCAGATCATAGAATGATTGAAAATAGTTTTGCATTTACCTTTTTAGTAAAAGGCGAGCTTTTAAGCCTGAGAAATCACCCCGTAAATGCACACGTTTAATTGCACATGTGTTAATATGTATGGTTACACAGTATTAAAAGACAGTGAAGAACGTGATTTACCTTTGTTCCCGTGTTTGATAAAAGGCGAGCTTTTAAGCCTGAGAAATCACCCCGTAAATGCACACGTTTAATTGCACGTGTTAATATGTATGCTTACACAGTATTAAAAGACACTCAAAAATTAACGTCATTTACCATCAGCCACGGTGCCTTCAGTTTTGAGAAGCAGATCATAGAATGATTGAAAATAGTTTTGCATTTACCTTTTTAGTAAAAGGCGAGCTTTTAAGCCTGAGAAATCACCCCGTAAATGCACACGTTTAATTGCACATGTGTTAATATGTATGGTTACACAGTATTAAAAGACAGTGAACAACGTCAGTTACCTTTGTTCCCGCGTTTGATAAAAGGTGATCTTTTAAGCCTGAGAAATCACCCCGTAAATGTACACGTTTAATTGCACATGTGTTAATATGTATGCTTACACAGTATTAAAAGACAGTCAAAAATTAACGTCATTTACCTTCATTCCCGCGTTTGACTCATGCTGTAAATCTCTTCCTTGTTTTTAGTTCACGTGATTACGTAGGAGGCGTGATGACGCGATACGTGACTCCGCCTCCTCCATTAGAGTATATGGACAAAAAATATGTTCCAGTTATGACCATTACGCGTAGAATTTCGAAATGAAACCTGCCTAACTTTTGTAAGTAAGCTGTAAGGAATGAGCCTGCCAAATTTCAGCCTTCCACCTACACGGGAAGTTCAAGAATTAGTGATGAGTGAGTCAGTCAGTCAGTCAGTCAGTCAGTGAGTCGGTGAGGGCTTTGCCTTTTATTAATATGTATAGGTTACATACTCCCTATAAAATGCAATACCAAATAGGATAACAAAGTATGGTGTTAAAATATGTATATCTTGTAATGTTAAATTAATTTATATGTTTAACAATAGAAGTTTTAATGAGAGCACCACTAATTTGGGCAAGTTATTTAAAAAAAAACACTAGAATATGCCAAGATGCAGCCCTAACTACCAATGAGAATGTAAAGCTAATTATTATGTGTTATAATAATTATTATAACATGGTTGGATGTTAACACTTGGACAAGTTTACAGCAAGGTTATTATAGTTTTGCCTATTTGTATTAGATTTTATTTCTAGATTTTTTTCTGACCTTACTTGGAAATTCAGTTTAGTTTTAGTTTTCCTTTATCGTGTATTTTTAGTTTTAATTTCAGTTTTTATTTCATAAAGACATTTCTGTTTTATTTTTATATCTGTTAGTTTCAGTTTTAGTAATTATGGTATGGTTAAAGAGCTACGATAGAGTTTAGTTTTGTATCACAATCAGACAGAAATGTAAACTTAATGGGTTTGGATATGTAGTGGAAGCTTACTACTATATGGTTTACTATCTGGTTTTGTTTTTGTCTAATAAAAACAAGCAGAATCAAAACCAGATACTGAATATGAACAATTTTATACAATTTTATAATTTTTAAAATATTTTCCACATCATTTATGCTGAACAAATGTGCTGTGATTGTTGGCACTTTTTATCTTTTTCTTTTATTGCCCAGAACAGGCCAATTTGTAGTGAAATTTAGGTGAATGTTAAGGATTGAGGGTTTGTTTTTTGTTTTTTTTTTAACTCTAAATGTCTATACTGCACAGCATATATCGCTCCAAGACAATGTGCTTATAATGAATGCCTTCAATATTGCATTCAAAAATTTCCCATACTGGGCTTTTTATTTTCTACCAGCCATTATTGATCTGTGATTCCATCTCAGGCACATACAATTTATAGACCAAATCTTAGCGCGCTACGCCACGGAAGCTGTTGTATGGTGTGTGAAGCTTTTGTGGAAGTGTTTATTTGATCTTAGGAACTCGGGCTTTACACATTCTATAGTTTATGCCTACATTTTGTAACATTTATTACTAAAATATGAAAAAGTTCTGTTTTAACAATGTGTTTACACAGATTACTGTAGAAACTGTACACACATGGAATGCGTGTGTTCCAAATAACGATCGTATTATTTCAACTCTAAAACTCCAGCTCACTCCCAGACAATCAATCAAGGCATGAGCTGGGAAAAGTGCGTTCACGTTCTAAGTCGGAGGGGGGATGGAATAGCTGGCTGCTGGCAGCTTGTCTTTTATCAGCACATTTAGAGGACAAAAGACACTGGCGGAGAGGTGTGAACGGATTTAAGAAGCGATTTAAGGTGGGCCGGATCTATGAGTTTTTTCGTAGACTCTGGTAATTCTAGTGTTAATCAACATCTTGTTGATTAATCATGTTATATTGTTCAACACAAATATTTGAACAATATAACATGAGCCTTGAAAAACACAAATTTCAACATATAAATGATATTCAATTGGTAAACCATGCAGATGGAGATGGCACAGTATGAAATTACTATGAAATATTATTAATCAAATGTTCAACTCAATTCTCTGCAAAGAAATTTTGCCAATGTTTGTGTTGAAGTGACGTTAACATATATGCTTTTACGTTATATAGTTGCCTGAGATCCGTATACATACATGCATGTGAGGTTGTAGAGTTAGAGGTGACCGTGATACTAAATCAGAGACGAATGCCAATGTCCACTTATACCACAATAACAAATATTTATAGTTCAGTATAGTATATTATTTATTGACAGGAAGTTACAACATACATACATTAGTACGGGGCCCCTAAACTTATGGGGTCCCTGGGCAACTGCCCAGCATGCCCAATGCGTTAAGATGGTCCTAACCTGCAGGCCTGAAAAGATATCAAAAATCAGAAAATAGATTGTACTGTGTTCTGTTAGGTGTGAGCATGAAAATCATGTGGGCTTAGGAAGAACAGGGCTCTTAGGTTTGAATCAGTTTGCAGACTCCACTTGGCTCAACTGAGAAACCAAGAAAAGTAAGCATTTAGTGTCAAGGTTAGGGCAGTGAGACTTAAATAGCCCATGCATAAGAACAGTAAACCCTTAACACTAGAATTACCAGAGCCTACGAAAAAGCTTGTAGATCCATCCCACCTTAAATCGCTTCGCACCTCTCCATCAGCGTCTTTTGTCCTGTAAATGTGTCAATAAGCAGCAAGCAGCCTACTATCACATCCCCCCACCGCCGCACAATTTTCTCAGCCCAAGTCTGTTTACCTGCGCGTTAGGTGCTTAGAGTTGCATAGAGTGAGAAGTCAAGCAAAATGATACTATTTATAAGTAATATATTGTTATTTGGAACACATGCATTTCATGTTTATGTAAACACATCGTTAAAACAGAAACGTTTTGCATGTTTTAGTAATGATTGACAAAATATAGACATGAAGTGTATAATGTGTGAAGCCTGAAGTCCAAATATCAAATAAATACTTCCACAAAAGATACAAATATAACAGAACAAGTGCGCTTCTATTCAAGACTATAACTGCAGAAAAAGAACCCGCATTAGGGTGCGACATTGACACGCATTTGCTACGACTGCTTCGGTGGTGCAACAGTATCAGGCGGGTTCGACCCCGGACGAGTCCGTTTTGAGTAGTGAGCTGCTCTTATTCTTACTATCTTAGAATAAAAACATACATTTGATTTCAGTCTGTAACAGCAGGTGTAAAGTTATGATACTTGTAAGGGTGAGCTTTGCTACTGGATTATTTTCACAATATCAGATATTTTGAGCTGTGAATTTAAACTAAAAAAGATAATATAGAATAAATACAAAAAACACATTAGTAGGTTTAGTTTTTCACCAGGTGGAAGGCTGTCTTCGCCCTATCTGCTGTACCTGTAGTTCAATAGAGACTTTGCCAACTCAGAAATTTTGTATTGTTAAGTTTTTAAGTGATTGGTAAGTAATATTATGCTAATCTTGAAAGATGACTGTCAGTCTCTTGATCAGTGCAGTTTTATTTTCAGAAAGGATTTTTTCCTGTGCAAAGTGGCAGGTGAATTATTGTCAACAAAAAGATGACACCTGAGAAATAAACTGAAATGTTACTCACTTGTGATTTTTCTGTACATACGGTAAAGGTTTTGTTGATCAGCACATTCCGGTTTCAGGCATTTGAATTGCATGAAGCACAAAGTAAGGCGGCACAGGAAATCGCTTTCTGTTTCATGCACTTTACATACCCGTACTCTGCTTGGTCTGTCACCACAAATGCTTCGTGAACACCTTCCCTCCGTCACCAGCTGCTGTTTGCTGGATGAATATATGCGGGTGGATGACTTTCTGTTTTAGAGTTAAAAGTTACAAGGGTTAAAAACTAACGGCAAGAACATTCATTCAAAATCAAAAGCTTAAAAATTATTTCAGTTAGTCTTACCAGCTACTTTAATAGTATCATTTAGTTTTACTTTTTCATTTCGGCTTTATTTATTTTATTTCAGTTTACGAAAATGTTTTTTAACATTTAACTATAATAACCTTGGATCATAGTATGATTAGTTGTAAGCATTAGACTGGCTGTTTGGGTTTTGTCATTTTCTGCAGCATCATTCATTTGATTGTCTTCCAATTCTTTTGTTGTGTGACTTAATTTAAAGACTGGAATAATGGAAAACTGAGTAGACTTAGGATTTTTCTCCAACGATATGTGAGAAATGAGCTAAGCACATCTTCAAGGAGTATGAATCACTATGTACATCAGGGGTCTTCAATCCTCATCCTGGAGGGCCGCAGTGTCTGCAGGTTTTTGCTCCAACCCAATTGCTTAATAAGAAGCACTTACTGCTCAAGTAACACTTCTGCTTCACTTTAGTTGTCTCGCTCGTTATGATTTTGAACCCTTATTGCTTATTTTAGTCTTAAACAGCTGTATTCTTGGTTTTTAATTGCTCCTAATTAGCAATAACATGCAAACGACAAAAGTGAGCAGCATTTCTCCATTTAGCTTGTTTCCATTGACACCTGTGTGTATTTACCATGCACTATTGGGTTTAATTAAATACTTGGAAGGAAAGTGAAGAGAAAAAAGTGAAGGACTGAGAATTACTCATCCATTTTGGATGATCTCCTTAGAAAGGGGAAGAACGTCCAGAATATGATAATTACCTGACATAGTAGAGTTAAAGCACCAACAAGCCATGAAATTAAATTATTAGCAAGAATTACTTTCTAATTAAGCAACTGGGTTAGAACAAAAACCTGTAGCCACTGCGGCCCTCCAGGACTGTGATTGAGGACCCCTGATGTACATCATGTACTCAGTAATTCTGGTTTTCTCGTTGTGTGTTTTGTTTGTTGCTTTATATATGTTGCAGCAATTTTCCCCACCCCACTAAAACCCCTTGTCACATTATTCCACATGGCAGTTATTGATTCTCAATAAACAAAAAGTACTTTTTAACAGCTTGGCATATGAAACATTAAAAGTTATGATCCAGAAGAAAAAATCATTCCAAAATTGTTTAGACTGAAAAATGAACTAAAATGCAGCATGTAAGCATTCTCCTTTCTAATTCTGCTTAGTCAATATTAAGGTTGTAGAGCACCAAAGTCAATTGATAGATAGATAGATACTTTATTAATCCCAAGGGGAAATTCACATACTCCAGCAGCAGCATACTGATAAAGAACAATATTAAATTAAAGAGTGATAACAATGCAGGTATACAGATATACAATAACTTTGTATAATTTTAACGTTTACCCCCCGGGTGGAATTGAAGAGTCGCATAGTGTGGGGGAGGAACGATCTCCTCAGTCTGTCAGTGGAGCAGGACATTGACAGCAGTCTGTCGCTGAAGCTGCTCCTCTGTCTTGAGATGATACTGTTCAGTGGATTCTCAATTATTAACTGGTGCCTGCTCAGTGCCCGTTGCTCTGCCACGGATGTCAATCTGTCCAGCTCCATGCTTACAATAGAGCTTGCCTTCCTCACCAGTTTGTCCAGGCGTGAGGTGTCCTTCTTCTTTATGCTGCTTCCCCAGCACACCACTGCGTAGAAGAGGGCACTCGGCACAACCGTCAATTGTGGCAGCATTGGGTAGAGTAACTAATCCTAGTTAGAATAACATTACATTTACACATGCACCTTCTTTTTCACACTGAGACAATTTAGAATCACCAGTCAACCTAGGTTGCTCATCATTTTGATGTAATAGAAGAACAGGAGTAAATAAAATTGACAGTAGTTACACACAAATGTAGAATGAATAGACTCCACATAGACAGTGATTGGGATGGAATTTACTTTGCGAGCATATTGCTCTAAAGTGCATATATTTCAATTCCAAAAAAATGTGTATATGCTGGCAATGTGAGCATTTTTAATGTTTTAGTGTTTCTTTTTGAGTATGGGGACATTAAGTATAGTAGATTAGACATAAATTTGAGTAACTTTTTTAATTAACAGAAAATCAGTGCTTGTTTTAATTATTAGTTGTTCAGTTGGTTCCAAACATTAATTAAATATTATTTTAAGAAAAATGTGTAGATAATACAGTCATCATTTAATGAATAGGCTGTTTTTTTTTTATTTGTTTCTATCTTTAGGTGAGATTTGACAGCGTAGGTGGTCTTGGACATCATATACAAGCCCTTAAAGAGATGGTGGTGTTCCCCCTTCTTTATCCAGAAGTCTTTGAGAGGTTTAAGATTCAACCACCAAGGTGAGTTAAAAAAAAATAAAATAAAAAAAGCTGTGTTCGATATTTTTAAATGTTAAAAAGTTAATTGGAAAAATATTTGTTTTATGAGAAGTAATTTGAAGCTCCTAAAAAAAATGTAATTTTGGATCCTCACAGCAGTGGGGAACATGAAAAATCCAACATTGATGGATACTATATGCTTGATTGGTTCTCTTTGTGTAGAGTTTGTATATTTTTTGTCGTCTTGCTGGTGTACTTTGTGGACTTTGATTTCATCTTACAGTTCTGAAACTTGCCATAAAGTTGATTGGCCCTCCACAGCGCAAGGTTTGAGTGAGTCTGTGTGAATTGGCCAATGTAAATTAGTGATATTTTGAATTAAACCATGCGCTTATTTATTTGTGACTAGCCACATTACCTATGGAAGAGAGGTAATAAATAAATTCAAAAGTATTTGATTTATCTTGCCCTACGTGTACCTTCAGCATATTTCCTTGGAATCCTTGCATGTCTGAACCTGTCTTGTCTGACGCTGCCTCTGTCATGTACACCCACATAAAGCCTGCTTCTTCGATTCTGCCATTATTTTCAAGGCACCTTGCTCACATCTTGTCCACTTTTATACTTCTGTTTTTGAAGGTGACTCTCTGTGTACCTACTACTCCTTTACTCCGCCTCATGTGTCTCACAGTCACGCTTCCTCATTCAATCTTGTTGCGAAAACCAAATTGACCAATAAGATTGTTTTGAGGGACCAGGCACACACACACCCACACCACTTAGCGTTTTATTATATAAGAGATGATGGCCTCATGGTAGGGGCTTCATTCCATTAATGTTACTGTGTGTTCTTTCTTATTAATATATATTGTAAGTAAGATGCTATAATGAAAGGTTTTCAGGTTAGAAGAAGGTAAGAGGAGAGAAAACTTGGTTGTTTTCATACATTAAGATTTCATCTTGCAGTAGGAAAGATTTAAACATGTCTCTATCTTGATACAATTTTACCCACACAAATTGAAAGTCTTTCATTATCCCTTATTCTTATTTACTGTATTTTATAATTGCATAAAATGTAAATGGAGTGTACAGTTTTGAATGCGGTGCACTGGCAAGCACATCTAGTTGAATGGAAGGCTCCATAGAGCATCCTGCATTGTGAATTTCCCCTTGGGATTAATAAAGTATCTGTCTGTCTGTCAAGGACTGCTTTTTCACATTCAGTACAAGGCTGTATGTATCATAAGTGAAAGTACAAGTTGTTCAACTGAATACATACATTCTTCCTGAAATTTGAAATGGCAACCTTAAGAAGCTATCAAAGTGAAATTGATCACAAAGTAGCAAGATACTGTTGACAGAATTTTAATTTTCTGTTTAATTTTGAATTTTTAAACTGCACTACCCATTCAAATATATTAGGAATTCAATTGGAATGTGACTGTCAATATATGAAAATACACACAGACGCTTGCACATATGTATGTTAAACATAAGGAAGGCTTTAAATTATTGTAATAGATAAGTCAATTTGTCATTTGAATTAATTGTGCTCAATATTTAAAATATAAAAAAAACTGCATCAGCTGACATCTTTCTGGCTGAGCCGTCTTGAGTAAATCCATCTTGTCCATTATTATATATTTTCTGTGACAATGTCTTTTAGTGTTTTATGATTGTGGATCCCAAGATGACCATATCTGAAGCAGAGATTTGTTTCCTGAGATTTAGGTTAACAATTTGAATACAAGGTATGAGTTGAATTGTATCTCATTGAGCCTCTCAAGGGGTGACGTACTGTATAACTCTTACTTCAGTATACATCCAATATAGACGCAGCCATCTTGCTGGTGAGCCTTGCTGCCGTGTCTTGGTTATTAACTATAGTAGTATAGTATTAACTAGAGTACTATAGTACTGCCAGCTAGTGGACAGCCATAGAATTTTTTTTTTTTTTTACTTTGTTGTATATGAAGTATAGGGAAAGTATTGTATTCTTCTTTTGGCTGCTCCTGTTAGGGGTTGCCACAGCTGATCATCTTCTTCCATATCTTTCTGTCCTCTGCATCTTGTTCAGTTACACCCATCACCTGCATGTCCTCTCTCACCACATCCATAAACCTTTGCTTAGGCCTTCCTCTTTTCCTCTTCCTTGGCAGCTCTATCCTTAGCATCCTTCTCCCAATATACCCAGCGTCTCTCCTCTGCACATGTCCAAACCAACGCAATCTTGCCACTCTGACTTTGTCTCCCAACTGTCCAACTTGAGCTGACCCTCTAATGTACTGATTTCTAATCCTATCCATCTTCGTCACACCCAGTGCAAATCTTAGCATCTTTAACTCTGCTACCTCCAGTTCTGTCTCCTGCTTTCTGGTCAGTGCCACCGTCTCCAACCCATATAACATAGCTGGTCTCACTGCCGTCCTGCAGACCTTCCCTTTCACTCTTGCTGATACCCGTCTGTCACAAATTACTCCTGACACTCTTCTCCACCCATTCCACCCTGTCTGCACTCTCTTTTTCACCTCTCTTCCACAATCCCCATTATTCTGTACTGTTGATCCCAAGTATTTACACTCATCCACCTTCGCCAACTCTACTCCCTGCATCCTTGCCATTCCACTGACCTCCCTCTCATTTACACACATGTATTCTGTCTTGTTCCTACTGACCTTAATTCCTCTCCTCTCTAGAGCATATCTCCACCTCTCCAGGGTCTCCTCAAAACCTGCTCCCTACTATCGCTACAGATCACAATGTCATCAGCAAACATCATAGTCCACGGGCACTCCTGTCTAATCTCGTCTGTCATCCTGTCCATCACCATGGCAAATAAAAAAGGGCTCAGAGCTGATCCCTGATGTAATCACACCTCCACGTTGAATGCATCTGTCGCTCCTACCGCAGACCTCACCACTGTCACACTTCCCTCGTACATATCCTGTACATCTCTTACGTACTTCTTTGCCACTCCCGACTTCCTCATACAATACCACAACTCCTCTCGAGGCACCCTGTCATATGCTTTCTCCAGGTCCACAAAGACACAATGCAACTCCTTCTGGCCTTCTCTAAACTTTTCCATCAGCATCCTCAGAGCAAACATTGCATCTGTGGTGCTCTTTTTTGGCATGAAACCATACTGCTGCTCATTAATCATCACCTCACTTCTTAACCTAGCTTCCACTACTCTTTCCCATAACTTCATGCTGTGGCTCATCCATTTTATTCCCCTGTAGTTACTGCAGTCCTGCACATCCCTCTTATTCTTAAATATCGGCACCAGTACACTTCTTCTCCACTCCTTAGGCATCCTCTCACTTTCCAAGATTTCATTAAACAATCTGGTTAAAAACTCCACTGCCCTCTCTTCTAAACACCTCCATGCTTCCATAGATACGTCATCTGGACCAACGGCCTTTCCATTTTCCATCCTCTTCATAAGCTGTCCTTACATCCTCCTTGCTAATCCATTGCACTTCCTGAATCACTATCTCCACATCATCCAACCTCTTCTCTCTCTCGTTCTCTTCATTTATCAGCCCCTCAAAGTACTCTTTCCATCTGCTCAACACACTCTCCTCGCTTGTGAGTACGTTTCCATCTTTATCCTTTATCACCCTAACCTTTTGCACATCTTTCCCAGCTTGGTCCCTCTGTCTAGCCAATCGGTACAGGTCCTTTTCTCCCTCCTTAGTCTCCAACCTCTCATACAACTCATCATACGCCTTTTCTTTAGCCTTCGCCACCTCTCTTCACCTTGCGCCTTATCTCCTTGTACTCTTGTGTACTTTCTGCATCTCTCTGACTATCCCACTTCTTCTTTGCCATCATCTTCCTCTATATACTCTCCTGTATTTCCTCATTCCACCACCAGGTTTCCTTTTCCTCCTTCTTCTTACCAGATGTCATGCCAAGTACCCTTCTTGCTGTCACCCTTACTACATCTGCTGTAGTGTCCCAACTGTCTGGTAATTTTTCATTGCCACCCAGTGCCTGTCTTACCTCCTCCCTAAACTCAACCTTGCAGTCTTCCTTTTTCAACTTCCACCATTTGATCCTTGGCTCTGCCCTCACTCTCTGCTTCTTCTTGATCTCCAATGTCATCCTACAGACCACCATCCTATGCTGCTTAACTACCCTTTCCCCTGCCATCACTTTGCAGTCTTCAATCTCCTTCAGATCAACTCTTTTGCATAGGATGTAATCTACCTGTGTGCATCTTCCTCCACTCTTGTACGTAACCCTATGTTCCTCCCTCTTCTTAAAATACGTATTCACCACAGCCATGTCCATCCTTTTGGCAAAATCCACTATCCTCTGACCTTCTTCATTCCTCTCCTTGACACCATACCTACCCATCACCTCCTCGTCTCCACTGTTCCCTTCACCAACATGCCCATTGAAATCCGCTCCAATCACCACTTTCTGTCCCTTGGGTACACTGTTCATCACTTCATCCAACTCACTCCAAAAATCTTCTTTCTCATTCACTGTACACCCAACTTCCGGTGCATATGCACTAACAACATTCATCATCACACCTCCAATTTTCAGCTTCATAATCATTACTCTGCCTGACACTCTTTTCACCTCCAAAACATTCTTGACATACTGTTCCTACAGAATAACTCCTACACCATTTCTCCTCCCATCCACACCATGATAGAACAATTTGAATCCACCTGGCCTTACTCCCCTTCCAATTAGTCTCTTGTACGCACAATATATCAACCTTCCTTCTCTCCATCATATCTGCTAACTCTCTCCCCTTACCAGTCATACTGCCAACATTCAAAGTTCCTACCCTCAGTTCCACTCTCTTTACTTTCCTCCTCTCCTCCTGCCTCTGGACACGTCTCCCCCCTTTTCTTCTCCTTCTTCTTTTTCGGCCAACAGTAGCCCAGTTTCCTCCAGCACCCTGTTAACTAACAGTACTGGTGGCGGTCTTTGTTAACCTGGGGCTCGACCGATCCGGTATGAAAATTTTTATTATTGTCCGCATATTGATTTGGCAAAATTTTGCACCGGATGCCCTTGCTGATGTAACCCTCCCCATTTATCCGTTCTTGGGACCGGCACGAAGAAACACTCTGGTTTGTGCATCCCCTGTGGCTGGGTTATAGGGAAAGTATTGTAATCGTTCAAAAATTTGATGCTGAGATTTTGATGAATCTCGACGTTTTAGAACTCTCTGACTTTCTCGTATACAAAGTATAGGGAAAGTGTTGGCATTCTCCTATAAATAGACAGCCTGTAGTTATGTTGTCGTGAAAAGGTATAAACCTGCTGATGTCTTGAAACAACTAGATTTGTTGCAAGTTGAATATTTTGATGATAGTGACAGCCTCTAGGCTCTGGTACTGAGGCGGATAGCTGTCCCAAAGACATTTCTTTGTGCCAAGGTGTTTGACTTGTCATGACTGTCAGGACAGCACCACATATACATTCTGCTGCCCACTGAGCACAAACCGTCACCCTCTAACAAATGTGTTTGCAAAAAGCGTGGACAGTGCAAAGAAACACGTTTTATTTATGGCATGTGCTTCTAAGCCTACATTCTATGTGGTGCCATGCTTCAATGGCTCTCGTTCAAATGAAGATAATGATCTTAAACATACTGCTAATGCATCACAGGTGTTTTTCAAAGCTAAAAAATCTAAAATTCTTGAATGGTCAAGCTGGTGACCCAGTTTAAATTCAGTTGAGCATGCCTTCCATATGCTGAAGAGAAAACTTAAGAAGACAAGCTCTCGAAACAAGCAGAAGCTGAAAATGGCTGCTTAGCATTGATGTGATGTCTATAAATTGCAGACTTCAAGCAGTTAGATAGATAGATAGAGTTATAGCATTCAAGGGAATTGCAGCAAAGTACTAAATAGGACTGCTTTAATATACCGACTATTTCTGTGTTCAAGTAGAATGAGTGTAGTAGTTTCTTCATTTTGTGACAGAAATAAATGCAAATACCCTTAACTTAGTCTGCAATGTGCACTTTATTCACATCTGAATTGTTTGATTTGTAATTTTACCCTGTATAGTAAAGAAGTGAATCAAGGAAAAATGTTTCTTTATCCCAAGCATTCTGGGGGCACTGTATATGTATGTGTACAGTATATACAGTTGCGTATTGTGTTCAGAGCTGCACAAAACCACTCAGAATAAGTCCTTTTAAACAAACCATAATCTTGAACTTGAAGGAACAATATTGGATTCTTTTAAAGGCACACAGCAAACATGGTAAACCTCTTCACACTTTTGATTCCAATTGTGAGTTCACAGAAATTAAACAAATTCAAAGTGTCTCCATCAGTGCTATCAAGCTTTAGACGGGTGTATACGAAGATCAATGAATAGTCGGCAAGACAGAAAAGCTAACCTGGGAGGAGAGAACTGATTGTATTAGATGATTATTCAGTTATAAAAGTTTCTTTTATTGTTGGATTTTAGTCTTGTGCAAAACTGCAGGTAGTCCTACATTTATTATACCTATACCTGTCTGAAATGTGTTTTCTCTGTAATTGAATCAACTGTAAAAAGTGAGCATGTACAACATGTGTATACTGTGTGTGTATGTATGTTATATCTGAATATAGACTGTGTGTTTGTGTATGTATGGTGCTAGTACTTCAGAGCAAGAAGGTGGAGGCAAGGAAAGATTACTAAAAGGCTAAAGGACCTGGAGTCATGTCTAATGGTGTGCTGACTTGAAATCTGGAATTGTGAAAGCAGAAAGAATGTTTTCCCGTGGGTTTAATAAAGCCACTTCCCATTCTAGTGTCTCTGGGAAGCAGATTAACTTCAAGTTAAAGGTTATTGTGTAAAACATTAAATTTGCAGTTCTTCATTCTCTGTAGTTTTTCATTTTCTTATAATGGTTACAGATACAGTGTCTACATTAGTTTGTTTGAGACTGTGGGTTCACTTCACAGGTCCTCCCTGTGTGGAGGGCGCTCTGAGTAGTGAGAAAAGCGCTATATAAATGTAAAGAATTATTATTATTATTATTATTATTCAAGGTTTCCTGTATGCCTGGTGTACACTTTATTTCAGTTTTTTCTTTCTTCATTTTTTCAGGATATTACAGTAATATTCAAGCTTTGGATTGTGTTTTTTCTTTATCTTAGAGGTTGTCTCTTCTATGGACCACCTGGTACAGGGAAGACATTGGTTGCCAGAGCTCTTGCAAATGAATGTAGCCAAGGAGATCGCAAAGTTTCATTCTTCATGAGGAAAGGAGCAGATTGTCTAAGTAAATGGGTAGGCGAGTCTGAACGACAGCTTCGACTTCTGTTTGATCAGGTTGGTATCTTAACAAACATAGCAGGGTGTTGTTGAGAAAGCAGTATGTTTTTTCATTGCAGCCATTTGAATTTTCCGTATTCTCTTTGAAGGCAGGCACAGCAGCGACAAGCGTCGCTAAGTATAACAATGTTATGATCATTTTGCCAAATTAGATTAGTTATCATTCTTCAAAATATTCATTGTTTTATGGACATTGCTCAGTTCTGTATAGCTACTGAAAAGTGGTATTTACTGTCTTTAGATATTTTGTAAGTTTGCATTTTCAACATCCTGGATAATTTTCTATTATGTATTAGTAATCTTGATATACTGATTCTGTAGTTTTATTTGATTAAGGATTGATAATTTCACATTTTAGAAATATAAAGGCTTTTTTTTTTTGTTTTAATGGCGTTTACCTTCACAGTAAACTTTTTTTTGTGTTCGTTGACAGGCTTACCTAATGCGACCGTCTATCATTTTTTTTGATGAGATTGATGGGTTGGCACCTGTTCGTTCCAGTAGACAGGATCAAATTCACAGGTGACTTCTACATCTTGTTTCGAATGCCTTTAAAAAAATGTTTTTTCTTTATATACATCATTACATCATCCCAGTATGTTGATATTTCTTAGTGTCTTTTTTGTGATTATTTATTTTATTTAACTAAGCCAAAAATAAGTCAATACTTCAAAATGGGAAGTGATCAACATATGAAATAAACCCACACAATGTCCCTCACCCATGGCCTGGAAAGGAACGCTTTCATCAAGAGTTTCTGTGCATAAAAGATTTAACTGTGGATGTTGCAGATTCCCAATTATTAATAAACACAATGGATGCTCTATTAATCCATGGTGCAGACAACTGCAGAAGGATCAGGTTGTAAAGGAAGACAGACAGTTCTTTAGTGAGATTAGATAAGGGGACTTCCACCTGTAGGCAGGACAAAGTTTATCAGCTACAGTGTAGTTGTGCACAGACAGATCTGTTGAGTTTATTGGCTACATTGTAGAGGTGTAGAGACAGAGCAAGGCCAACACCTGAAAGATCTAAGAATATAAGAATATGTGGCAATATATTAACAGAAAGCAATAGTATTGAAGAGTGAGCAAGGAATTAGAGACCAGAAAGCCGTCACAGGATGACAAAACCAATAACTTTGCATTAATGTCCCAGGGGCATAAGTGATAGAGGGGATCTTGGCTAAGGCCCATTAAATGCAGCTTATGAGGAGTAAAATATAACCTGTGTACAAATTTACATTGATGATTACAACTTACAACTGATGATTAGGTAACCTTGATGAAAATTTAACATTTTTTAAAACTGTATCCCAGCAAATCGGAGAGGTCCAGGGATTCCTGAGAGATAATGATTATGATATACTACATTAATCCCCATGGGGAAATTATCTTTTCACATGACCTTTGAGGGTCAGAGCAAAGGTTCAGCCATTGTACAGTGCCCTGGAGCAATTTTCAGCTTAAGTCCCTTGCTCAAAGACCCAACAGATTAAGATCCCTTCTGGTAGTAACTGGATTTGAACAGGCAGTTTTTCAGTTACCAGCACATATCCTTAGCCACAGAGTCACCACTACAAGAGATGAGGGTTAGGGGTTTATAGCAGGGAGTAAAGAACTGAGACATGCTTTCTGAAAGTAGAAAGGAACTAGCAGGAGAGGAAAAGAAGATGACAAGGTAGTGGAAATGTAAGAAGATACCATGTGCCTCAAGCACCGAACGAAGATTGTAGGTAGTAAAAAGAAATAGAAAAAGATTTTTTTATTTACATTTTTATTGTTGCCTGTTTTTCATTATCCCCTGTATTTTTCTATTTTTAATTTTATTTCCATTTCTTACAAAAAATAAAAAAGTGGGAATGATACATATGAACCCTAGTCTTAAGAATGTTGTTATTAATGTCTATAGCTAGTGAATATTTCATATTCAGTTATTCGTTTCGACATTGTATAGAATATTATAATATTCTGTAACATAAAAAATTGATAGTAAAATTGAAAAAGGTATTAGGTTAAGAAAGCATCAAAACTAAATTCCTAGAGCAGTAAGCATATTTTGTTAACTGAACAAAACTTTAGGCATAGGTAAAACCTACTGAACATTGCCATTTGCTGTTTTATTTAAAATTCTACAATTGTCTCACATTTTGCCTTCATTTTCATTATCTTGCTCCATGTTCCCAGGTTTTGTTACAGCCAGTTTTAACTATTCCTGGGTTTGTCCCACTCTTGTCTGTTGCTCATGTTGCCACAGATCTGACTCCCCTTGTAAGAGGTGTGCTCACATGATGGCTTCCTGTAGCTTTTTTTGGGCTGTGCCTGAGCAAGCTACTTGGGTCACCGAATAACTAAGTGTTTGTTGATAAACACCCCTCCCATGTACAGGTGGAATCCCATTGTAACAAAATTCATGGAACAATAAAAATATTTTGTTATAATGGAAATTTCGGTCTAACAAATATGGAGAAAATATGTATACATTTTTGACCAGGGTCACCATTGATTCACCATCTCTAATGGCAGTGGTGCAAGGACAGCTCCATAGCTGTTCTGCTGCATCTGGTAAACAGTCAACCAAGGGCAAAGTAATTGGTTATCCTCTGCAGGATCAGGTTTACTGTGTAGTGTACGTGTTGCACGATGTTCAGAACATTTGACACCAGGCTTTGACCTGCTCTTCCTCCCACTCTCAAGGTCGGCCACAGTGGTGATTCTGAGCTGCTGGTGTCCCTCTAATCTGATGATGGGAACAAAAACAGAACTATTGCCCATGCCACAGCTCCCATCTTGAATGCTGAAATAACAGCTCCTATTTTCAGTGAAGTCTTGAGACCACCTTACCTGCCTTCTCTTTACAGTAATAAAGTACTTGTATATTTTTTTACTGTACAATGAGACGTTAGATGTAAAACATTTTTTATAGAAATACTGGTCTGAATACAGAGTGAAAATGATGTTAAATGTAACTTTTTTTAATAGAAGTACAAGTATGAATGCAGAACAGTACATTAGGGACTGAGAAGATCAGGGACAGACCTAAGACATGTTGAAGGGATTATATCTGTCTTCTATCTTGAGAATGTCTATGCCTTCACAAAAGAGTGCTGGAGAAAATTGTAGGACATAGGCAGGTCTTGTCAGCCCAGCTTATTTTGTTGCAACCATGATCCTCAAAGGTAAATGAAATATTTTAATAAAATGTCACCAAAAGAAAATATCACAGATGCCACTGTTTGGTAATATTAGGTAAAGCACTTTTCTCAGCTGTGAGCAGCCAAGTAACCATTATTGATTATTATGGACGTGGTGCTTTGCAGTATGGTGATAATGCCTTGTATTGCTTAGTCAGTCCCTCAACAAACAGCCAAGGGAGTTCTCTTTTAGCTTACACATTAGGGAAGCTGCTTCTAAGGGCCCTTGTAATCTAGGCATCGTGGGTTCACAGGAGACTGTCTGCAGTTACAACAATGCAAAATGTATGACTGAGGTTGATTTCACAACAATGCAATTATTCAGATGCATACTTTAGTTTGAAAAATTTTTGTATTTGAATTTACCAAAATTGCATCATTTTTATTGCCTCAGATTTATTTTATTAATTTATTATTATTATTGTTATGGCTGTATTATATTTAGACAACTGTATTAGAATGCATTTCCTGTAATAACTTAAAATTCTACAATACTGTATGTTTACAATTTTAGTACTAGGTATTACAAAATGTTTTATAAAATGTAATGTGAGCACACCTAAACCGTTTAAGTTGTGCTCCCGCAACCTGGGCATGGAAGTTTTAATTGTACCAACTTCTGAATTCAACAGGTTATTTTGAAATAAAGTGTTAAACTTTTTAGGTATACAATTAAAGCTTATTCATCCCCCAATTCCATGCTTCAATATTTGAAGAGGAAATAGAGTAGCTGAAACGTTCCTCCAAAAATTGTGGCCTCTCTGTCTCTCTCAAGCTATCTAAAACAATGTTTTCTTTATGATCACTCTTGCTTCTCTTACTCACCAAATGCCGAATGAGCACTTAAATTTGTTCCATTAGTAGAACAACAACAACATTTATTTATATAGCACATTTTCATACAAAAAGTAGCTCAAAGTGTTTTACATAATGAAGAAAAGAAAAATAAAAGATAACTAATGTCGTCTTATTTTAATTTCTTATTTTAACATAGAAAAGTAGTAAGGTCCGATGGCCAGGGTGGACAGAAAAAACAAAAAAAAACTCCAGACGGCTGGAAAAAAAATAAAATCTGCAGGGGTTCTAAGCCACGAGACCGCCCAGTCCCCTCTGGGCATTCTACCTAACATAAATGAAATAGTCCTCTTTGTAGTTAGGGTTCTCATGGAGTCACTTGATGCTGATGGTCATACAGACTTCTGGCTTTTAATTCATCCATCATTGTTGGAACATCACGGTGCTTTGAGTAGATGGTGGTGGAGAAAGCCACCACCAAAAGGACACTGGAAAAGGAAACAGAAGAGAGAGTAGGGGTTAGTACAGATTTTACAGCCACCATGAATAGTTATTATAATGAATTGGATATACAGAGTATCAGGATTTAAATTACAGTGAAGTTATGAGAAGGCCATGTTAAAATAATGTGTTTTCAGCAGTTTTTTTAAAGTGCTCCACTGTATTAGCCTGGCGAATTCCTATTGGCAGGCTATTCCAGATTTTAGGTGCATAACAGCCGAAGGCCGCCTCACCACTTTTAAGTTTTGCTCTTTGAATTCTAAGGCGACACTCATTTGAGGATCTGAGGTTACGATTTGGAATATAAGGTGTCAGACATTCCGATATATAAGATGGGGTGAGATTATTTAAGGCTTTATAAACCATAAGCAAAATTTTAAAGTCAATCCTGAATGACACAGGTAACCAGTATAGTGACATCAAAACTGGAGAAATGTGCTCAGATTTTCTTTTCCTGGTTAGGATTCTAGCAGCTGCATTCTGCACTAGTTGCAAATGATTTATGTCTTTTTTGGGTAGTCCTGAGAGGAGTGCGTTACAGTAATCTAGTCGACTGAAAACAAACGCGTGAACTAATTTCTCAGCATCTTTCAATGATATAAGAGGTCTAACTTTTGCTATGTTTATTAAGTGAAAAAATGCTGTCCTAGTGATCTGATTAATATGCGATTTAAAATTTAGATTACTGTCAATAGTTACCCCTGAGCTTTTTACCTCCATCTTGACTTTTAATCCTAATGTATCCAATTTATTTCTAATAGCCTTATTGTATCCATTATTGCCAATCACTAAGATTTCAGTTTTCTCTTTATTTAACTTGAGAAAGTTACTATTCATCCATTCTGAGATACAAGTTAGACATTGTGTTAGTGAATCAAGAGAATCGGATTCATCAGGTGCTATTGATAAATACAGCTATGTGTCATCAGCATAGCTGTGGTAGCTCACGTTGTGCCCTGAGTTAATCTGACCTAACGGAAGCATGTAGATTGAGAAGAGCAGCGGACCCAGGATAGAGCCTTGTGGAACACCATATAGGATATCATGTGTCTTTGAGTTGTAATTACCACAACTAACAAAGAATTTTCTCCCTGCCAGGTAGGATTCAAACCAATTTAAGACACTGCCAGAGAGGCCCACCCATTGACTAAGGCGATTTCTAAGAATATTATGATCAATGGTGTCAAATGCGGCACTCAGATCTAAGAGGATGAGAACAGATAAATGGCCTCTGTCTGCATTTACCCGCAAGTCATTTACTACTTTAACAAGTGCAGTTTCTGTGCTGTGATTTGTTCTAAAACCCCACTGAAATTTATCAAGAATAGCATGTTTATTGAGGTGCTCATTTAACTGCATAATGACTGCCTTCTCCAGAATTTTACTTAAGAAAGGCAGGTTAGAGATGGGTCTAAAATTTTCAAGAGCCGAGGGGTCGAGATTATTTTTCTTAAGTAGGGGTTTAACTACAGCAGTCTTAAGACAGTCTGGGAAGACCCCCGTATCTAATGACGAATTTACTATGTCAAGAATCAATTAGCATGCCCGATACTTCTTTGAAAAAATTTGTTGGTATTGGGTCAAGGACGCAGGCGGAGGGTTTCAGTTGAGAAATTATTTTATGTAAATTAGCTAAATCTATCCTAGTGAAAGAGTTTAATTTGTTTATAACGGAATACTGGGGTTTAGGAGGATCCTTAGTGTTGGGGAGATATACTATGTTATTTCTAATATCATTAATTTTTTGATTGAAAAATACAGCTGTAGCCTCACAGGTTTTACTGGAAGTACTTAGGAGGCATTCCTTTGAGTTACCTGGGTTTAACAGACGATCAATCGTTGAGAATAAGACTCTGGGATTACTAGCATTGTTATTTATAATCTTAGAGAAATAACAGCGCCTCTCAAGACGGACTGTGTTGTATTCTGTCATTTTAACTTTTAATATTTCATAGTGGATAGTTAGTTTAGTCTTCCTCCATTTACGCTCAGCTCTACGGCATGTTCTGTTTAAATCGGACACTCTTTGGGTCTTCCATGGTAATAACAATGCTATAAGATTTTTTAAACTGTCTTTTCAGGTGCAACTATGTCAACAGCAGCTCTCACTTTAGTATTAAATCTTTCCACCTTACTATTTACATTATCCTCGCTATTATTGTTGGCACTATAAATGGACTGATTGCTTAGAATGTAAGTTTTAAAGCTGCTGAGTCAAAGAAGCGTTTTTTAACAATATGCTTCTCATGAGTGTTTTCTGTCATTATTTCTATATTAAAAAGTAGAAGAAAATGGTCTGACAGACCAATATCAATGACCTACTTTATATCAACTTTTAGTCCTTTAGTAATCACTAAGTCTAACATGTGACCTGCTTTATGTGTAGGCTGATTAACGAGCTGTCTCAAATCATAAATTCTTTTACTTTTTGGTCATATTGATTATCTATATGAAAATTAAAGTCGCCGACTATTAAGAGTGTGTCATAGTTCATAATTAAAATTGACATTAAGTCAGAGAATTCCTCAAAAAAAGACGCATTGAATTTAGGAGGTCTATACACGGATAATACTAGAACGTGAGAATCTCCATGGATAACAACGGCAAGATACTCAAAGGACTTGAATTTACCAAAACTGACATCTTTGCATTTTAATTCGGCTTGAGTAAATATTTGCCAAGCCGCCGCCTCTCTTTCCTTGGCGATCCACACGAGTAAAACTGTAATCTGGAGGTGCAGATTCGATGAAAACAGCTGCGCCATCTGAGCTAAGCCACGTTTCACTTGCAATAAAATCTATTTTTCTATCACTAATAAGATTGTTGATAAAAAACGTCTTGTTAGTTAAAGCTCTAACATTTAATAGTGCCATATTTAATGTTTCGGAGGGGCAGAGATGAATACTGTGTGCGTTATTGATATTTGGAACAGGAACTAAGTTATTTTTATTAGCGCCGCTCTGTGTGTATTTTTTGTTTAATCTATAATCTGTTTTTATAGTTTTAATACATTGTTCATCTAAAGTAGTAATTTTAATTAAATTATTGGTGTTTATGCCGTATTGCCTAGATTTTCTATGTGCATTGAGATTGGTTATTACAGTACTAATGTTGTGCACTTTTACGGAAGATTTTATTAAACAGCTGCAGGAAGACAGTTGCATATGTGTTCTACATTTTGACCATCTGCTAGTTTGTGCCAGAACTCATGCAATGAGAGAATTTGTGCAATCCTTTAACAAATCTGAGAAAAGAAAATTCACCAATCTATTTTAGAATTATTTTTAAAAATATGTTGCGATTGATTTACTGTATGTTAATTAGAAAAATATCTTTATTAAAATTAAACTGTAGTAAATTGTGTACTCTATATCTGATATGTCATCTGGTTGCATGTAAATATGGTTTTCTTAGTCTGTCAATAGTTTGTTTAAAATGATTCATATTTTATATTTTAGGTTTAAATTATAATCTACAATGTTAAGTTAAACTGTTTTCTATCATCTCTGACATAACTATTTGTTCACAATGTAAAGAAGTGCAGTAATGAAAGGTTAAATTGATTATAAATTAAGGAATTGTTTAAATTATCATAGTCAATTGATGAATATTAGCATCAAGGCTAAAGTCTAAACAGAAAACTCAAACATTAGCTAGGCATAGTGTCTTGAAATGTGTTGCCTTTGCATTTTCTAAAACACAGTTAATGCAGAGTTATACGTCACACAGTAGTGAACTTCTTTTTGTTCCCATGTAAAAAAATAAGATTATAGTTGCAAAAGCAGAGAAACATATATTTTATAGCTGTTCTTACACTCTTGTTCATGGTGACAACATAAATTCAATGCAGAAAGAACACAATTGAGCATCCAGAGAAGGTCAGTAAATAGTGCACCATGTTAAATTAATTCACATTACAAACTACTTAGTTATGTTTATCTTTTTTTTTTCCCAAAGCCTAGGGCACACAATTTCATTGCCAGTTCTACCTTATGTTACTCAGAGTTATTGTATGTTGATCAAACAGGTCAATTGAATGCAGTAATTAGTTGTGCTGTAATGGTGTTTCGTACCATATATGAGACTGTTGTGTTCACATGATGTGTTCATATTAACAACATAAATTATGAACATTTTTGCTTATCTACCTTCAGATAAAGGTAATGTCTGTGTTAATTATATATCTGATCTTCTAAAAGGTGTCATTCATCAGTCATTCCCTTTTTGCAGCAAAAAAAAATGTTCACAGAAGATACCCAATCCCCTTTCAGTCCACCATGCATAAATTTTACAAGAAGAACTAATGGGAGAAATATTCATTTTAAGGCTGTGGATTTTTTTTCCTTTTCTTACATTCAAAGACCAATTGCTATCAGTTATTTTGACAGTATTGATAAAAGTTTTGTTGATTGGTTGTTTCCTTTTTTTAATTTTTAAAAAGGTTGTGGATGAATATTATGATAAATTGATCTATTTTAAATAGCTTGGTAATGAGAGAGCTTTGCCAAAATAGAAATAAAATGTAGAATATAAAAATTAAGAAAAAATATATTTATCTTTTGTGTTTTTAAATTTGAAGTTCTGTTCATCCCATTCTTATTTTTCATATTTTTTCCAGTTCCATTGTTTCTACGCTGCTAGCTTTAATGGATGGACTGGATAACCGTGGGGAAATAGTTGTCATTGGTGCTACAAACAGACTTGATTCTATTGACCCAGCACTCAGGAGACCTGGTCGCTTTGACAGGGAATTTCTTTTTAACTTACCCGATAAAAAGGTGTGTTTTATTTTAAGTTTATTAATACCTAAAGGAATGATTAATTTAAATAAGATAGTAAATAGAGATGTATCCTAAAGTTTAGCTATTCCAATGAATACTGCATCACTCCTTTTAGAGACTGCAGTATCATGCATCAATTTGCATTGAAGTTAAGCTATTATACAGGACATTGCATGTGTGTAACAAAAAAAATACATTAGGTTAACCTGAATGGTAAAACAATATTTATATTTGATAAATAAATGCCATATCAAACGATTACAACGTCATAATCATCTGTCTACTGTCTGGCCTCACCACCCACATTTCTTCACTACTAAAGAGTGTATCTGAACTGCAGAATAGCACCATAGCTGTTGTACAATGGAAATAGCACAATGCACCTTTATTCTTCAGGTGTTCAGTGTATTATACCTCACATATCTAAATCAATTTGTCCATCATTACAGCTGCAGAATGAAATACATTTTAGTTTCACTATACCTATACCTGAAAAATGCATATTTCCATGTGCTGCTATGTCATGGAGACCAATGACTCTTTCACATTTCCGTCGAAGGGAAAATGGTTTGAATGTAGAGTGATTCCATTTTTGTTGGCAACCTCCCTGCGAGTATATAAAATGGTAATTTCATCAAAACTTACACAAAGCTGCATCGCTTATATGCATTCATACACAAACTCTCTGCAATTCTTTGGTAATTTCAACATCTGATAAACTGACAGACTGATTTAAAAAAAAAAAAAAATCAATTCTGCTTTCAGAGAATATGAACTTCACTTCAGCATGAAATAAAAGTACTCCTGTCACATGTAGGAGTGATTCGTGTCCTCTGTCTCCTCTAGCTGAAAGACTGAATAGAGCCAAGCTTTGTAATGGGGCTCTTTTTTAACATGTTGAAAAAGAAAGGTTTGCTCTTTTTCTTTCAACAGAGCTAGCTGTTTTATTGATTTTGATGATTTTATTTATGTAAAATTTTATTGATGCCAAAAGAAGAGAAACTCTTCAATGTTTTATTTTTGTGGTGAATGTAAAGACAAAACAATGATCTGAAAACTCTGTGTTACTTAATACAGTATATCTGGAATGAGGATTTGCTGACAGGAGACATTCCAAATCTTTGTCTTTAATTTTTCATTTTCAAATTGTAACAGACATTTAAATATTGCATGAATGCCATTGCTCTAGACACCTAAGCTAAAATTAAGCATGGGGTTGGGTTGGCTGGGGCAGGCACACTGTAAGCCTCAAAGCCTATATTCTACTTCATTTATGTTAAATTTTCCCAAATGCATATGTTATAAAGCAAATTACTCAATAAAGACTATCCATTTATTATTTAACATATTTTTCACCCTATGCCTGACTGTTAAATTGGCTAACTTGCATCTATTATTTTTAAGTTTTGCTTATTTAGTGCTGAATTGATTGATGAAGGGGAATGTTGAATATTCTAATAACGATATGTATTTTTGCTTTCAGGCTCGTAAGCACATTTTAAAGATTCACACAAGGGACTGGAACCCCAAACTGGCTGATGCTTTTCTGGATGAATTGGCAGAAAAATGTGTTGGTAAGGTGTTTTTAGGATTTACCTATTTATTGCCTTATAAACTCAATATACAAAAAAGTTCTACGCTCATTATTGTCATGTATATAGAACAAGTTGTTTAACTTGGCTTCACCCAGGAAATTTTTTTAGGCAATGGGCCTCGGTTATAGTGCTGTTGGTTGTATTACCAAAGGCTGAAATTATTGGCAGACAGTGTGATGCTGTGGTTTAGGATTTGTACCTAGGACTTCATACTCTTGAGGGTGTGGTTTTCAAATCCTGCTACTGTTCCTTTAGGGGGCAATATAGCTCCCTAGTTGGAATAAGTTCTTTTTTAATTGCGGAGTTTTAAGTAACCGAAAACTATATATGATAGTAAAAGGTGATACCTCTCCCATAGTGATACGGTGGTAAAAATCACATAAGAGAAAATAACTTGGCTTTCTTTACTGACGATTTACGCGGCATTACAGACGAGAAGCCTATGGCAAAGACAACACCAAGGTGGGATCTTGATCTATACAATCTGCCATCTTTCGTCGCTGCGCTGAAAGGATTTTCAGGACGGATGAACGTTATCACTCATCCGTCCATCGGCTTTGAAGTGTTTGGCTGCTGTCCAAGCCTTTATACTTGTTCCTTCACGTACAGGTCTTTCCTTGGTTTCCAAACAAGGAAAGGAAAGGATTCAATTTCATCTCTAACATAAAGGAATAGTACAATGCCTATTTTCACAGTTGTCCCCTTCTCTCTCCAAATGCTAGACTAGCAGTTTCTAAATGCTGACAGCCCCTGTGTACTAACTTTGGCCTGGTCTGTACATGTGAGTGGATTTATAAAATAATTTTTGTACAGAGCACAGTGACATTAAACTTACGTTCTTATTACAGCTACTGACACTTTGTGACCATGAGCAAGTTACTTCACCTGCCTGTGCTCCAATTGGAAAAACACAAGAACTGTAACCAATTGTATCTCAAATGTTATGTCACTTTGGATATAAAGACATCAGTCAAATAATAAGTAATAATAATATTACATATTAGTGGAACTACTTACTGTTGAACATTCTGTACACAATTGTGTATGAGTAAAACATTCCTGCATTAAATCAGTTCCTGTTTTTCTTAGTAATTTGACTTTTGTTGATTGTCATTGCAAAACACAGTTTTACAGGAAAGTGTATTCTTTTGAGTTGAAACAGGTATTCAGTAAGAATAATGTGAGGTTTGAGTAAATATCATTATTAGATGTTTGATTTTCATTTGTTTACGTTGTTCACTTAAGTATAGTATTTCCTTTCATGTTTTTTCTTAGTTATACTAGTCATTTAGCCTGTTACAATAACGGGCGCTAGAACAGTAGTGAATAAACATTAGTAGGAACAGTCTATATTAAATGGCCAAGGGGCTTTGACCTCATTCTTTTTGTTGGTCGTATTTTTCTTTCCTTCAGCCTTTCTTTTGTTGATGTTTCCTTGCTGAGCTGACCGTTCTTCGTGGGCTGCCGCCGTGAATTGTGTGTCTTTAATTTTCTGTGACAGTAATACTGTCTTATACGGCTCTATTCAATAAGGGCGCGTAGATAATTTAGTTCAAATGGCTCTGGAATATGTGAAGAGCAACAGGTGCAGATCTTTATTTACACGCGCCTTTATTCGCTGTGCCCAATTGAGGTCGTCCTTTTGAGGCTCGCCTTTTTGTGCGCGCCCTTATTGAAGGATACCGTCTTGTACGTCCGCTGGCTTGTACGTCCGTAATATACGTCCGTAATATATCTTTAATTTTCTCTGGCGGTAATACAGGCGTGCGCGTCGGTAATATGCCTTTAATCTCCTCTGACAGTAATACTGGCTTGTATGTGGCTGTAATATGCGTCACTGTATTGTGTACCTTTAATTTCCTCTCGCAGTAATACTGGTTTGTATTTCCATAAAACGCCTCTAACTTTCTCTGACAGTAATATCGCGCATAGCACCGTGCCCCGCGCATGCACACTTCACCAGAAGACACCCACACACGGACACCTGGACGCACATAGGGATGTTATATATATACACAGTGGAACCTCGGTTTACGAACGTCTCGGTATACGTACAACTCGGTTTACGACCAAAAAGTTCGCCAAACTTTTGCCTCGGTTCACGACCAAACACTCGGTTTACGAACAAGCCAGGTTCCCTTTCGGTTTCCATCCATCCATCCATTTTCCAACCCGCTGAATCCGAACACAGGGTCACGGGGGTCAGCTGGAGCCAATCCCAGCCAACACAGGGCACAAGGCAGGAACCAATCCTGGGCAGGGTGCCAACCCACCGCAGGACACACACAAACACACCCACACACCAAGCACACACTAGGGCCAATTTAGAATCGCCAATCCACCTAACCTGCATGTCTTTGGACTGTGGGAGGAAACCGGAGTGCCCGGAGGAAACCCACGCAGACACGGGGAGAACATGCAAACTCCACGCAGGGAGGACCCGGGAAGCGAACCCAGGTCCCCAGGTGTCCCAACTGCGAGGCAGCAGCGCTACCCACTGCGCCACCGTGCCGCCCCCCCCTTTCGGTTTGTTGATGTTCATTCTCTCCCTGTGCATTTCCTGTGCAGCGAGCAAGAGAGAGCACGCGCACAAGCACACACACACACACACACACACACACACAGAGAGGCAGCGCAAGAGACAGAGGGCTGTATACACACACACACACACACACACAGGAACACGCGCGAGAGAGGCGTGTGCGCACACACACAGGAGCGCTCTAGACAGACACACTGTGAGCTGCAAAGCTGATCGCACACCCAGAGAATACAGACGCCCCTGGGAAAACCCCTAAGAAACATGGACAGATTACCTTCACATTCCTCCTTTCCCTTCTTGCCGGCTCTGTCGCGTAATATGCCTCTTGTGCGGTGCTCCGCCTTCTTAAAAAGCCTGCACGGGCTTCTTTCAGTTTGTTAAATTGGTTGCTTGCTTCTCCTTCTTTCTCTCTCAGACAATCTGTGCTCCTGGCGGAGCTGTCATCTCTGACTTGTCATGGAGCACGTTTAAACTGTTGAAAAGAGACAAATGTTTTTTTGCAGTGCTTTGAATAAAGTTCCTTTTTTTCTACAACCTCCTGTGTCTCTGTGCAAATCTGTGACCCAAGCGTGACAATACACACAGGCGCTCCAGGCTCGCAAAAGAGAGACGCACGCACACACACACACACACACACACAGGCTGGGGGGGGGTAGGAGAGAGACGCGCACACACACAGGAGCGCTCCAGGCTCGCAAAAGAGAGACGCACGCACACGCACACAGAGCGATTGAGGGACGCATAAGTTAGAGAAGGCTTGTTTTTGTTTTCAGTTATGTTTCCGGTGATCGGTTCGTAGCCTGCATTGTTGCAGTGTTACTTTTCTTGGTGGTTTATTAAATTACGGATTTTTCAAATGTTCCTTTTTTCCCCTGTGCTTAAAACTCATTAAAAAAAGTGTTTTTAGCGAGAGCGGTTCCTAGCACTATAGCGCGAACTATTGCAGTGTTAGTTTTCTCTGTTGTTAAAGGTTTTCTCAGTGTTATTCAATGTTTTTACATTTAGTTTACCATTACGCTGTGCATTCTATGGTATAATTAACTATATTTGTGCTTAAAAACTGAAAAAATGTATATATTTACATACAGTTTCTACGGTCTGGAACGGATTAATTGTATTTACATACAATCCTATGGAAGAAATTGCTTCGGTTCACGACCAACTCGGTTTACGACCAGAGTTGTGGAACGAATTATGGTCGTAAACCGAGGTTCCACTGTGTATATATATATATATATATATATATATATATATATATATATATATATATATATATATATATATATATATATATATATACAGTGGTGTGAAAAACTATTTGCCCCCTTCCTGATTTCTTATTCTTTTGCATGTTTGTCACACAAAATGTTTCTGATCATCAAACACATAGATAGATAGATAGATAGATAGATAGATAGATAGATAGATACTTTATTAATCCCAATGGGAAATTCACAAACCATTAGTCAAATATAACACAAGTAAACACAAAATGCAGTTTTTAAATGATGGTTTTTATTATTTAGGGAGAAAAAAAATCCAAACCTACATGGCCCTGTGTGAAAAAGTAATTGCCCCCTTGTTAAAAAATAACCTAACTGTGGTGTATCACACCTGAGTTCAATTTCCATAGCCACCCCCAGGCCTGATTACTGCCACACCTGTTTCAATCAAGAAATCACTTAAATAGGAGCTGCCTGACACAGAGAAGTAGACCAAAAGCACCTCAAAAGCTAGACATCATGCCAAGATCCAAAGAAATTCAGGAACAAATGAGAACAGAAGTAATTGAGATCTATCAGTCTGGTAAAGGTTATAAAACCATTTCTAAAGCTTTGGGACTCCAGCGAACCACAGTGAGAGCCATTATCCACAAATGGCAAAAACATGGAACAGTGGTGAACCTTCCCAGGAGTGGCCGGCCGACCAAAATTACCCCAAGAGCGCAGAGACGACTCATCCGAGAGGTCACAAAAGACCCCAGGACAACGTCTAAAGAACTGCAGGCCTCACTTGCCTCAATTAAGGTCAGTGTTCACGACTCCACCATAAGAAAGAGACTGGGCAAAAACGGCCTGCATGGCAGATTTCCAAGACGCAAACCACTGTTAAGCAAAAAGAACATTAGGGCTCGTCTCAATTTTGCTAAGAAACATCTCAATGATTGCCAAGACTTTTGGGAAAATACCTTGTGGACTGATGAGACAAAAGTTGAACTTTTTGGAAGGCAAATGTTCCGTTACATCTGGCGTAAAAGGAACACAGCATTTCAGAAAAAGAACATCATACCAACAGTAAAATATGGTGGTGGTAGTGTGATGGTCTGGGGTTGTTTTGCTGCTTCAGGACCTGGAAGGCTTGCTGTGATAGATGGAACCATGAATTCTACTGTCTACCAAAAAATCCTGAAGGAGAATGTCCGGCCATCTGTTCGTCAACTCAAGCTGAAGCGATCTTGGGTGCTGCAACAGGACAATGACCCAAAACACACCAGCAAATCCACCTCTGAATGGCTGAAGAAAAACAAAATGAAGACTTTGGAGTGGCCTAGTCAAAGTCCTGACCTGAATCCAATTGAGATGCTATGGCATGACCTTAAAAAGGCGGTTCATGCTAGAAAACCCTCAAATAAAGCTGAATTACAACAATTTTGCAAAGATGAGTGGGCCAAAATTCCTCCAGAGCGTTGTAACAGACTCATTGCAAGTTATCGCAAACGCTTGATTGCAGTTATTGCTGCTAAGGGTGGCCCAACCAGTTATTAGGTTCAGGGGGCAATTACTTTTTCACACAGGGCCATGTAGGTTTGGATTTTTTTTTCTCCCTAAATAATAAAAACCACCATTTACAAACTGCATTTTGTGTTTACTTGTGTTATATTTGACTAATGGTTAAATGTGTTTGATGATCAGAAACATTTTGTGTGACAAACATGCAAAAGAATAAGAAATCAGGAAGGGGGCAAATAGTTTTTCACACCACTGTATATATATATATATATATATATATATATATATATATATATATATATATATATATATATATATATATAGATGGGATCTTGTTTAAAAGTCTGGAGGCAAAAATGCATATGCAAAGCAGTGCTAGAAATGTGTAAGTGTCGGTACCTGATGTGTTACACTGATGTATTCATGTGAAGAATAAGGAACACAGAGCAGTAGCTTTGAGCATCACAACAGAATTTTTTGGCTTCCCCATTAGAAATTCAAGTGCCACAATCTAAGAATGGTGCTGGTGTATTGGCAATTTAACCACCACAATTGAATTGAGGGATTTGGGAAGTCCTCTTTAAAGGAACCAACACTGCGTCTGGGTGCTGGATGTAGCCTAACTGGAATGGATAACCATGATGAGCACTGGCACACTAAAAAATTGAGAAGTACTGTCCTATTTCAAACACCAATGCAAACAATTTCAGAAAATGGGGGAGTAAGGCACAATTTTGAAGGTCGAGGGTTGTCTCCTTTCCCAGTCTGTAGATGTGAATGTATATTGCAGTGGAGTAACTCATGGGGGTCCAGTTAAGTTTAAATGGCATTTTTAGCATTTGCAGGTATCAAGCTGTAAGTGTTCCCTCCCCCAACCTGATTATCACATGCAGTCTTACATGTATATAAAATCAAAGGGTGGTTTGTGAGGGAGTCCATTTGGGCTTTCATTGTAAAGTTGATGAGCGGCTGGGGGGGCCCTTTGGGCTTTTGTGCGTTTTCATGTAATGGTGTATTATATATGATGGACAATAGGCTCAGGGGCTTACCACAACTCTCCCATATATAACTGAAAAAAGATCAGGTACTGGGTACAATAGAACAAGACTATAAGCCTCTGAAACCCCAATCCATATTCTCCCAGTGCCACTGAGTATGTCTTGGCTGGTTTTGTATCAGAGGACACCAGTCCTGCCTGTATTTATTTCTCAATCCCTTTTTTCTTCCAGCAAGGCAGCACTTACTCACAGCCACAGTGCCTTGGCACCGGCAGTCAAGGTTTATAATGCGCTTGATAACCATTGACCTTTGCATCTTTCTTGAGTTTTGCCAAGCTTTCTTCTTCCATTTCGTACCCGACTGTAGGTGCCAAACATGATCACTGCTTTTTACCAGTCCAGGACACCGCCTATTTTTCAGTCATTCGTCTCTCTGTTAGTGCTGCCATTCAGCCTGTCAGACACTTCTGCTGTGTCTTTCATTTGCATAAAGCACTCTCTTAGCACAGAGCATGTAAGTTAGCATAATATTAATAAATATCAACAAACAAAAAAATGTGTAGGTTAGTTTTCTTTTTTCTATAACATCACCAAAGTTAAATCAAATTTG
>NC_041396.2:142887162-142982162 GCF_900747795.2 Erpetoichthys calabaricus
GCATGTAGATCGGGGTAATTACATTGCAGGCATTCGTAGTCTGATTCACAATCTGATTGTATGGGTGGTTACCTACCAGGTAACGCTTGTGGTTGGTGAGCAAGTCGGCTAACTTCTGCCACGGTGCCCTCTTTCAGTTGCGAGAAGCAGATCATACAATGGTTGAAATAGTTTAATATATATAGCAAAATCACCGCGCTTCGCAGGGGCGAATATGGTATTGCAAACGGCAGCGTTTCTATAAACTTAATTTAAAGTTACGGTTTATACCGTGCCTTGTTTCATATTCTTTTCCTACCTTATCAATTGTGTAATGTGTTTTTTGAAGAGGTTTGATTCATGGAAGTGATCACTCCTGCTGCGTTCAGTCACTTCACGTGAGCCGCTCTCTTGTGTGATGTTGCGATGTCCACGGGTTTATTTAATGTTAGCTAAGACCCGGAAGTTAAAAGTTTCTCGCTACAGCAATTTTAACTCTGTTACAAAGTGATGCAAACTCTCGTTTATACCTCGTGTCTTCTCATTAAACTTGTATCTCGCGAATATGGCATTGCAAACGGCAGCGGGAGCGTTTCTATAAAGTTAATTTAAGGTTACGGTTTAAACCGTGCTTTTTTATACCTCGTGTCTTCTCATTAAACTTGTATCTCGCGAATATGGTATTGCAAACGGCAGTGGGAGCGTTTCTATAAAGTTAATTTAGACTTACGGTTTACACCGTGCTTTTTTATACCTCGTGTCTTATGAAGATGCTTGTATGCGTCACTCACTTGCTTCTTATTGTTTCGCTGCCTTGTCAATTGTGTAATGAATGTTTTCTTCAGCGCTCTTTGGGGCTCCTCCTTCTTTTCTATGTACTGAGTGCACAGTCAGTTCACGTGATTACGTGGGAGGCGTGATGATGCGACACGCAACTCCGTCTCCTACGGCCATCTTGCTGCCTTCCATTACAGTATATGGACAAAAAAGAGGTTCCAGTTATGACCGTTACGCGTATAATTTCGAAATGAAACTGGCCTAACTTTTGTAAGTAAGCTGTAAGGAATGAGCCTGCCAAATTTCAGCCTTCCACCTACACGGGAAGTTGGACAATTAGTGATGAGTCAGTCAGTCAGTCAGTGAGTGAGTCAGTCAGTGAGGGCTTTGCCTTTTATTATTATAGATGAAGCCTTGCAAGTTGAAGCAAACAATATGCACAGGTGCCCAACTGCTGTTGATTACTTAAAAACCTTCTGTCTGTCTGTCTTAAAGCAAAGTTGGAACAGACTGTGCTACCACACCCTGTGAAGTACTGCTTGGTCAATATTACTGGGATAATGGCAAGAAAATGGAAATTAACAAATTATTACTCTTAGAAGTGTCAGCCTTTGTTGTGAGAAATTGCCAAAAAAAATCCAAAGTGTCAGTAGTGAGTACAGTGTCCTACACAATTCAAAGGCAATTGGAAAATGGAAGAAACTCTGAAACGTAAGAGGCTGTCAGTATATAGGTCTGAGTGGGAGACGCTCTTTGTCCCAGGCGATGAATATTGAGCATTTTCGATCACCCATGGAGGAATATGTGACTTGATACGAGACTATGCAGGTACTACCCATGTCTGAGCAGCTAAACAGCAGATGTCAAAGAGTGGAATTACTAAATTTCTTATACCTCACACAGGCTTCATATATTATAGCCTATATTATACCATAATCAGTAAAACTATTATCAGTGCAAATTCATCATGCTAATATTTGTATCAACTTGGGCTGAAGTTTAAGATAGAATTATTTTATATTTACATTTATCTGATAATCAGACACTTTTATTTAAAGCAAGTTCCAAAACAAGTGAACACAATCAAGTAACATCAGGTTTCAAAAGTATAGTCTTATTTGTTTATAAGTTGTTTGTTTTTTTAGAATATTAGAGAACATTAGAGCAATCTAGACAAGAACATGCCATTCAGCCCAACAAAGCTTGCCAGACTTTAAGACCACTGAATTCTTGAAAAAAATAAAAAAAATAATCCGGTCTAGTTTTGAAAGTCCCTAAAGTCCTACTGTCTACCACACTACTTGTTAGCTTTTTCCATGTGTCTGTTTCTCTGTGTAAAGAAAAAAATCCTAATATTTATGCAAAATTGACGTTGAATTTCGTTGAATCATTTTTTAACATACTTCTGTTCAAATATTCGATAACATGTAGTCACCTTTCTGTCATGAGCCAATTAAAAGTGAAGTTTGATTCGCTGACTTGCCCACTCTGAGAAAGCACAGGGCAATGCAGAACCTTCTCTGTTCTCCCTCTTTCTTTCAGATTGCCAGCATTAATCATACTGTGCCTGCAGAACATTGTTAAAGCTCGCCTGTACTGTCACACTGCTCCATAGCCAAAATTGACTCACCAGTCAGGTTGAAATACACATTACTCTGAATAAATTTCCTTAAAGGGGATGCACACATATACAGTATGTTCATACAGAAAGACATTACCTTTATGTCTTATGTACATTACAATGTACTAATTTACTGACAGAAAATCACTTTTTCATGTGTGAGTAATTATTACACTAATTTTTAGAATACTGGTTAAACTTTTTTTTTTTTTTTTTTTTAAATCCATACTGCTAAAAGAATTTTATCTTGTATACTCAATCAATCAATGTACAGTATCACTCCCTCATACCCCAAATGCTTGATTTAAATTTAGAATGAGCCTGGTGCAAATAGCATAAGAAAAGGGAATCCAGACAACTTGTCCAAATTGTATCAGTTGAACATTGTGATGAGAAAATATTGCTACAGTTTACAATATCAGTTTCTTTTTTCACATTCATGCATGTATGTTACTTCATAAATCAAAAACACTGAAAATATTTGGGACATTACAATTTTAAATTCTCTTCAGAAAAGCTTTCTAGGATAAAAACATTTCATTACAAGTTTGAGATTTTTTCTAATTTTTAAGAAAATTTGCACTAACATGTTTTTTTTTTTCTTACTGTTGACATCAATCTATGCTTACTGTAAAGCGGTATTATTTTTCTTTACAGGCTACTGTGGAGCTGACATTAAAGCACTTTGCACAGAAGCGGCCTTGATTGCCCTTCGTCGGCGCTACCCCCAAATTTATGCCAGTAGCCAGAAGCTTCAGCTTGATGTCTCATCAATTATTCTTAGTCAGCAGGATTTTTACTATGCCATGAAGAACATTGTGCCTGCTTCACAGAGAGCTGTGATGTCTCCAGGACAAGCCCTTTCTCCAATCATCAGACCTCTGTTAGAGAATATTTTCGGTGGAATCTTGGCCAATTTGCAGAGGGTTTTCCCACATGCTGAGCTTTCGCAAGTGGACAAGAAGGAAGGTAATTGCTCTATATGCCACAGTGTCTGATAAGGCTTGCATTAGTGCCTTTCTATCAAGAGCACAGGTGTGTGTTTTTTTTGTTTTATTTTTAACCTCCCCTATATACATTATTTTGATAAAATCACTTAACTCTAAATTCATAACTGAACATGAGGATACACCTTGATTTATCGTTGCATAATTTGTGTTTTCTGTCTGTTGAACAACTGTATGGAACACAAACACACATCTGAAGACTTTTCTTGTGTGATATATTTTGGCATCTTTTAGACATAGTCTAATCCACTCTATATTTTACTTTTAAAGGCATTGATCACAGCATTGTTAAATGCTTCACTTAACAAAATGCATTGTTTATTATGCTAGTCTTCAATGCAGTTAAATTCCAGGATTGTCTGTCATGCTTGTCAAAAAAAAAAGTATTTTTGTGGCACTACTTGTTTGGGGCATAGGGGCCTGTGGCAGGGGCAGAAAGATCTTTAAGGACACAAACCAATCCAACTGTTTCATTTTATTATGGATAAAATGGAAAAACACTTTGCCTGCTTCAGACTTAGCAATGATGCAGTCTTATCTTAACAGGTATTGAACCAGAAGTACACAAATTGTCACACTGTGCATGTTAATTCTCTGCTTGCCTAGTACCCTGCCAAGTTTTGACGGTATGAGAGGCCTTAAAGTTAATAACCAATATGGTTAGTACCAAGAATGCCAATACCCATGGAGCAAGGATTCACAGTAAGAAATACTTAAAAGTGCTAATTATGCTTTTCAAATATCAGAAATCTCACAAATGGCAAGGTTATTTGAAATCCCATTTATAGATTAAAGGTGACCAAGACTGCAAGACCCGCTACTCAAAAATATTCTTTGAAGTATTTACCAATTCAAAACTGAGAAAAATAGTATACATTTTCATTTATCTGTTAGCGTATGCAGTAATCCCTCCTCCATTGCGGGGGTTGCGTTCCAGAGCCACCCGCGAAATAAGAAAATCCGCGAAGTAGAAACGATATGTTTATATGGTTATTTTTATATTGTCATGCTTGGGTCACAGATTTGCGCAGAAACACAGGAGGTTGTAGAGAGACAGGAACGTTATTCAAACACTGCAAACAAACATTTGTCTCTTTTTCAAAAGTTTAAACTGTGCTCCATGACAAGACAGAGATGACAGTTCTGTCTCACAATTAAAAGAATGCAAACATATCTTCCTCTTCAAATGAGTGCGCCTCAGGAGCACTGAATGTCAGAAAGTGAGAGAAAACCAAACAAATCAATAGGGCTGTTTGGCTTTTAAGTATGTGAAGCACTGCTGGTACAAAGCTGTTGAAGGCGGCAGCTCACACCCCCTCTGTCAGGAGCAGGGAGAGAGAGAGAGACAGAGACAGAGGAAAACAAACAGTGAAAAATCAATACGTGCCCTTTGAGCTTTTAAGTATGCGAAGCACTGTGCAGCATGTCGCTTCACGAAGCAGCTGCGCACAGAAGGTAGCAACTCTTTCAGCATTTTTAGACGAGCGTCCGTATCGTCTAGGTGTGCGAACAGCCCCCCTGCTCACACCCCCTACGTCAGGATCAGAGAAAGTCAGCGCAAGAGAGAGAGAAACAAAAGTAAGTTGGCTAGCTTCTCAGCCATCTGCCAATAGCGTCCCTTGTATGAAATCAACTGGGCAAACCAACTGAGGAAGCATGTACCAGAAATTAAAAGACCCATTGTCCTCAGAAATCCGCGAACCAGCAAAAAATCCGCGATATATATTTAAATATGCTTACATATAAAATCCGCGATAGAGTGAAGCCGCGAAAGGCGAAGCGCGATATAGCGAGGGATCACTGTAGTACAATATGCATTGCTTTGGTCAAGGATGACTGAATTTAGAGCTCATCCTGCTCAGAAGAACCTTTTCCTGGCTTCATGGCAAGTGTAGGAGCAGTCATTTAGGATGTCAAATTAAAATATTTTGTTGTTAACAAGTCAAAAGATGTGATGGATTCTTTGTCAGGCAGGTGCTTCAATCTTTGTTTCATTTCTAACAACCTGCACAGCAATTTAGATATGACTTATATGTTATGACTTCCCACAAATAATCTCCTTTGTTAGGGCAGTTTAAAAAAAAAAAAAAAAAAAAAAAAGGCATCTTCGAAAGAATCCTTGCCATACTAACAGTGTAAAAATATTTTAACAGTAAATAATTTTACATCTGTCACATGCATCAGAATGATACATCATGTAGCTGGAAGCAAAAATGTTAAGGTCCAAGTAACATAATAATGCAATACCTAATAAAGCACAGATATATGAGATTCATGTCTTTGCATCTTTTTGCAGTGCAGACATGGACTGGCAAAAACATTAATAATGAAATCGCAGTCACACACCTGAACACTATATTATAACAAAATAAGAACAATATTTTACCAAAGGGTACCAAAGTTCTGTTTGAAAAAACAGAGCAATGTCAAAAATATACATTGTTTGAAATTCAGACTCTGTTATACTCTCATTCATTAGACACACAAGCACAAACAGTAAATACTTTCTTTATTAAATGGGAAGGTTTATTTTGTACAATCTCCCAATTTTCTGTGTACTTCACAAATCATGAATCCTTGGCAATAGCATACTTAAACACCCGGTACCTGAGACATCCATTGTAATGCCTTTAACACCAGCAAGAAAAAAATGTGAATAATGTGTTCTTGAAAGATTTCCAGTTTTTATGTAGTTTTTAATCTATTAGATTGTGTGTAGAATAAACCCAGTATTTCTACAAAAATGTTTTAATGAAATTTAATTTTGCAGTCATGTGCCAGTCAATTACTTTATCTTTGACAGCAAACTTAGGAGTTAGGAGTAAAAGTGACACTGTTTAACTAGCAAGATCGTTAGGACTACTGGTCTTATTAATGGCAGCTGGAAAATTTGGTGCCAACTGTCCAAAACCTCACAAATTTTTAAACAACAAATATACAGTTAACTTGAAGGAAAAACTATGCAAGGAGAAAAGAAAAGTGACTTTATATATTGTCTACATAGGCTGACTTGGCACACATAATGAACCATGGTCACATTTTCTTTGTAAAGCAGCTCATACACAATGTAGTGATCTTTGTCAGGTACTTTAGTCTAGAAATTACACAGTGCAGCTTTATTAAGGCTGTCATATCTGCATCAAAAACAACTTTTCCACATGAGTGTACACAGCTTTTGCATGCAGTACAAACTAATGTAGGGTTTAGTCTGTGAGAGCCAGGAAGTTTTTTTCCTGCTTGGGTAAAT
The DNA here is from genome assembly GCF_900747795.2 of Erpetoichthys calabaricus. Classification (NCBI taxonomy): domain Eukaryota; kingdom Metazoa; phylum Chordata; class Cladistia; order Polypteriformes; family Polypteridae; genus Erpetoichthys; species Erpetoichthys calabaricus. The sequence goes on from NC_041396.2 coordinate 142,893,794, forward strand.
TCTATATCGTATTTATATACCACTCTCCAACCACACTTCAGTGTAATTTCCAGAAGAAGCAATGAGAAATTGATGTAAACAGATACAAGAATATGACTTTATCCAAACATTACATTTTTAGATGAATTCTTGCAATGCTTGGTATTTGTGCTGTAACTAATAAACAAAAATAATGAAAATACTCTTTTATTTCTAACTATATCTAGATTATCAACTGTCAGTCTTAAAATAGACATTTTTTTCTTGTTCTAAGACATATAACCTCATTGACTTTGCCATCCTCTTTGGACTTAACTCATGGACAGAGGTCCTGATATTTTCCTACAGAATATTTTAGTGCGACTCTTACTTCAGATTCTCAATTAATGTCAAGTTATCCAGGTCCATAGGTAGAGAAGCACTATCAAATCTTGACCCTTTCTACCACTCTTAATGATGTAGATAATGTTTGCTTGTTATTAGGCAGATATCCTTTACTAGTTTCCTTTACTAATTAGTTTTCTTCCTATGCACAGAATACACAAAATCCTGCAGCATATTTTGCAAATGTATTATTGACAGTGGTATTTTTATTTTGCATCATATTGTTATAGTGCTGGTCTAGTTGTTTTTGGGAAAATAATCATAAATTGCATAGTACCAAGCTAATCATTTATTCTAGTAAAGATTTTACAGAATCCTGACTTCCGGATTATCACATTTGAATAGGTGTTTCATATCATAAAGGTGAACACAGTAAGATTGAGTAGACAAGTTCTAATTTTATAACCACAGCAAAGAAAGCTGTTTTGTAAGCTTTTTTAGAAAAGATATGACAATGATGAGAGGGCAGTGCCAAACTATTTTTCTACATTGCCGTGATAACTACTTCACAAAGATTTAATTCTGTTTATTTGGGAATTTTTAAAAACATTTAAGATTTTAAACATAAAGTATAGCTAAACTGAAACATGTTAAAATGACTCTTTTTACACCTAATTATAAAGAAGCTATTAACAGTTCCTCCAGTATACATTTAAAGTAAAATAGACAATCTTTTCATTTTTCTTCTTTTAACAGATATTTTTGAACAGCTCCTGGAGGATGACATTTTCAGTGACGATGAAGTTATTGGTGCTCCCTCTATCTTTGATTTTCATTCTCACTCAGGATCTCCAAAGAAAACACCATCAGCAAATTCCCATAGACCATTCCTTCATTTCACAGTGTGAGTATTTTTATCTTCTGTCCATTTCAGAGTATGATTTACTTACGTTTAAACTCTTCATTTTATAAGCAATTGTGTTGACAGTCTTGCTTTTTTGTCAGCCCAGATTGATTGTTGAAAATGATATATGTTGTCATTATCCATCTGTCCATCCATTCTTCCATGATAACTTTACAACCTTAACACACACTGGAGAATGCTGAGTTGGAAAACCTCTATAAAGAATAAGTGATGACAGGTTTATAATATTTATTATTTATTTTTTGTTAAATATTGTAACAAAACATAACTCAATCAAACAAAGAAGAAAAATGTATGTATGTATTTTAAGAAGGACTCAACATTCAACCCAAACATTACAAAGTGAACAGTTCTAAATGTTGCAAGTCCTCTTCTATTTTTGCCATGGGTTTTAAATGCAATGTTTATTTCACAGGGACTATGGCATCAATGATTTAAAACAAAAGATTGGTAATATTCTCAGTCTTCCTGTATTAGTTTGACCCAGAGAATGTTAACTTACCAATACAGATCACCTTAAACATTGTACTTGAATAGAAACTTGGGACAGACTTCAGTGTTCAAATGTACTATGTAACATTCATGGTCCATTAATTACATCCTAAGCATCAGCAAATCTAATTGGTACCGTACATTTATCATTTTCTTTCTACTTGTCCTGATAAGGGTTGCAGTAGCAATACACTGAGCCAACTGGGTCAATTGGTCCATCTTATCCTCAAACACTTTTTCAAAATTTTCAGGGGGCTATGACTTGTTCATCCATGGAAGGTGTACAAAGCACAAGTGTGACCAGTAGGTATATTAACTACATGCCCAAACCCCCTAAACCTGCTCCTGTTGACCTGAAGAAAGAGTGGTTCTACTCCGAATTCTCTCATATTGGATTCTCTTAGGAATCCTGCATAGGAACCTCATTTCACGTACTTGTGTTTAAGATCTCATTCTTTCAGTTGCCACACAGACACAGAGTAGTGTCCACAAGTGAGGATCAGCTTATAAACTCATCTGTCTATTTTGCCTAGGTACTTAGCTTCCACTTCACCACCAAAATCTGGTTGCAGCTTTCACAAAACTACTGTGACTGCACCAGATCACTGATTAATTCCACAGTCACCTTTATACTGACTCATTAAGAAGCTGAGGCGTTAAACTGCCTCATGTGGTGCAGTTTCTTACCCTATACCCAGTGCAAGTTTTTTTTGAGACCGTATCATGATCATTGATTTGGAAATGAGAATTCTTACCTTGAGCTCAAATACCACACTCAAGTGTAAACTGTTCCACTGTACGTCACAGATGAAGGTTTAATGAGACCCAAAGGACATCAACTGTTACCAGCAGAGATACACAACAAAAGATTCCAGTCTGAATACTGTCCACATTTTGTCTGTACTTTAATATGTTGTTTAAAAAAAAAAAAAAGACAGGACAGGAGGTAATTGGAAAAATTAGCTGAGTCCAATACTGACAATGTGCTGCCTCGACTTAATATTAAGTATGCAAACACACCCTCTTGTGCAATAATACTGAGACTAAAACGCATGCAATAGTAGCCCGCAGAACTTTGTCTTGTACCACGTTTTGACACGACACCATGGTGTAAAACAGTGCTTCCCAACCTCCATTATGGTGTCATGACCCAGCTTTTTACCTGTCAGTATGTTTGGGAGCAACCTGGTGGGTCCTCCCTTACTGAATTTAATGCAGATCCACCAGGGTTGTCCCCATCAGGAAATTGTGCGTGATTCAGGGGATAGGTCACAGTTTCATCCGTGGTCGGCTGCGGCTCACCTGCAATGTTGACATGGCCCCAATTTGGGAAACACTGGCGTAAACAGTAATAAACCCAGTCCACAAAGCACATATAGATATGATCAGCAAACTCCCACTGCCTTGAAAAATCTGGGCAAAGATAAAACAGTTGGTCTGATGTTCCATGGACAGGATGGAATCAACTTATTGGACAAATTCTCTTTTCCAGTATCCCAGCATTGTCTCTCGTAGGAAGGCTGATGAGTGTTATTCCACTGGTTACTAGATCTTCCCACCCAACTTCCTTTCAACATTTCCGGTCAGATCTTGCCCATGCCTATAGTTCTGCCACAGAGGCTGACCCATCCCTAACCAATGCTTCAGGTACAAGAGAATCTATCCCAAAGCAGGAATAGAGGGATTCAATCTTGGATTCAGACCTATGTACAGTGTTTGCAGCAAAGCCCAGGTAGCTGCATGACTTATTTAGCTCAGTCAGACTCAACCCAAGTAAGCTACCTTTTAGGCTCACAAAACACATGGAAGAGGAGGAGTGGCGAGTGTAATGCAGGTCAGGTGACAGGCAAGAGGGGATGGTACTTAACATTGCAAAATGCAAAACGTGAGTGGCAGATTTAAACATTATAAAACAATAATTGATTGACATTCATGACTTAAAATATTAATAATTAATAATTAATTAATTAATTCATTACATTTATATAGCGCTTTTCTCAGTACTCAAAGCGCTATCCACACAGGGAGGAACCAAATGAGTTTAGATTAGTTCAGATTAGAAAGTATGACACATGTAAACTTAAAAAAGGATTTTTTTGTATGCCCATACCTAATGCTGTTCAACTTAACCCTTTTGGCCCTGGATTTTGTGTTTTAATTGGAAAAAATATTTTGTGAGATATTCAACCTTTGGGGTGTCTAGGAAGCTCAAAAATGAAAAAACAAAACAATGATCACTATTTATTATACAATAGCTGCTAGATGTTTCAGTCTTTTTGAGGAAATAAAATTGAAAGTGGAGCTTCTTACTATGTGGTGCGCACAGTCTGGAAGCGTCCATTTTCACTTGTAACAGTCGCCCGATACGGGAATGCGATTACTAAACTTCACCACCCGAGAGGGAAGTGGGTGATATTTGAAGGATAAAATAACATTAACATATTCGGTCCTTGGCCCCTCTTGATACCTATGCCAGCCTTAAAAAACTGGCAAAAAATCAGAAGAAAGTAGGACTGGTAAATATGTTGAAATCCACTGATTACATTTACTTGCCCGGTGCCTGAGTGCTCATTTGTGAACCCCCTTCCCCAGACGCCCTCCACAGTGGCCAAATCTTAACCCCCGGTTTGACACAGAAAAATAAAAAAGAACTGTTCTCAGAGAAAACAAAAAGAAAGATTTAATGTAGACCATATACACGGAGAAGAAACCTGCAGTTCAGTTCCTACCATAGGATGGCGTGAGGAAAACGCAACAGTCCTTTGGCGAAAACGGCTTCCCCGCTGGCTATCACGAAGAAACTCCATCACGAGTCCGACTCACCAAACAGGAGCACCCGGAGAACACCAGCCCCTGGCCTCTTCTTGGGGATTTGTCACACTGATTATTACTTCACCCACAAATAGCAGATGTCCCTGGGTGAAATCAGATCCTGATGATTCCTAAAGCGCAGATAGTCGCCTTGTTGCCTTCAGCCTTTTCCTTTTTTTTTTTCTCCTCGATCCGCCATTCCTCTTAAAAAGAAAAATTTGCCGCCGAAACATCTTTTCTCCGCTTGGTGGTTATGGTAACATGACGCCGGCAACTGGCAGCTGAAATATTTACCAGGCGGGGATTCTCCCAACACTGGGTCGTCCACAAAAGTGCCTGAAGGGCTATTTGTAGACACCCTCCCAGCTATAAAGTGATGGACGGTCCAAAAGGCCAACCCGCCTGACAAGTTATGTAGCCTTGCTACACACTTCCGTGTTTCGCAGACCGTATGCCAGTCTCTCCAGTCTATGCTAATAATAGCACGCCTGGTTCCAATGGCTTCAAACATACCTGTGCTTTACAAAAACGGCTGCATATTTATGTACTAGTAATAGGATGTCAGGGCTGAAAGGGTTTAAATATTCTCATGGAAATTTTTTTTTTTTTTTTTTTTTTTTTAAAGTATAGTGCTAAAAACAAGTACAGGAACACGTATATTTCAAACAGTTTTAAAAATTAAATGTAAAAGTAAAAAAAATTGTGATACATGTTAGTATTTTTTAAATTATTCTTTTAATATTGGTGCAAACACTCTTGTTTCAGCAATTTGTGCCATTCAGTATTCAGTTCATCATTGATAAAAATAAAAAAAAGTGTGTCTCCTAGCATTAATGTGGCACGGGACCAGAAGCTAAACAAAAGCCTTAAAATGATGCATTCTCTAGGAAGCAAAGAATATTCCTGGGCATTGATTTGCATTTTAAAATGTGACACATGTGAAATAGGCTTATCCATAACTATTCATACCATAATATTCTAAAATAAGCTGCACATGAAAAATTGTTAATGAGATGACACATTTATATAAATGTTAATTGTGTATAGCAAGGGTCAACTCTAATTAATTACTGTACTTCAGTCAATATTAACTATTGTCAATTTATCTGCAGTTCTGTAGATGACTATTTATTTGTTATTTATTTATGTACTGACACCCACTGCATGCCCAACCTACCTGGAAAGGGGTCTCTCTTTGAACTGCCTTTCCCAAGGTTTCTTCCATTTTTTCCCTACAAGGTTTTTTTTTGGGAGTTTTTCCTTGTCTTCTTAGAGAGTCATGGCTGGGAGGCTGTCAAGAGGCAGGGCCTTTTAAAGCCCATTGCGGTACTTCTTGTGTGATTTTGGGCTATACAAAAATAAACTGTGTTGTATTTACAAAAGATTTGGAAACTATACGTTATTTAAAGGAAGATAATTTACCTCTGTACATGATAATCACCTATTTCAGCCTTTTTTAATATGTGCAATATTTAGTTGATCTGTCAACTACTATACAAGAAAATTTGAACCTTATTGATGAAGAATATTATTTTTCATTAGTGAAGTCCATGCCTCAAAAAATTCAAGCTGTCATAAAAGCCAGAGGAGGTGCAGCAAAGTACTATTTGTAAAATGATTCCATAATTTTTTTTCCTAAACTTGGTCTGAACATAAATGTGCCATTAATTACAGCAATTTTTATGTAATTTTTTTGAGGTGTGTTTTACAATGCCAGAATCTCTGGCTGTTAAATAAAATAGTTTGGTGTCATATCTGTTTTTATGTAACAAAGTAAATCAGCTGAATGAGCATCCTCCAAGAGTAGTGATTCCATAATTTTTGCCAGGAGTTGTAGATGCAACCACAGAGCTGTGTAATCAGTATTACAATTTGAAGAAATTTTTTAGACTCTTATTTGGCAAAAATTACTACATCTTGTGTTTAAAACTTACTGTACAGCAGGTTTTAATCAAATGGCAAATGGTTAGGTTGTTGCTTGATAATTTAGCACACACACAAGCTACAATATTATTAACCTTGAAAGTGCAGTACCTGATCTTTTTTCCTTACTCCCAGCCCTGTTTTCATTTAAATACAGAAGTTTTAATGATTCATGCCAAACATCACAAGCCAGTTGTTTGGGGAAGGCAAATTAAGAAGCAGAAACAAATGTACTCGATAATTTTAAGAGAAACTCAACATCTGGTGTGAAATTTAAGTCCTTTATAGATTTACTTAAATAAGCAGTGCATGACAAACTATAACATCAAGCTGTTTGGTTGTGATAATAATATGGACATGGATGCCTTGCACATTAAATTATGGTCAGCTATGGTTTGTTGCTGTTTTTGAGTGCTCACCTGTGGTGGTTCTCACTCCCTTTCTACTTGAGCTGTATCTTATCAATGATGAGAAGTGTGGAAAAGCAATATGTTCTAATAATATGAAAGTATCATTTAGCAACATATTAAATTGCTGTTTTTTACTGACCTTATATTTTATAACCCACTCTTGCCTAAAGCCAGGAGAGGCTTTCTACTGTCTCAGGCATCTTTTGGTTTTATTTCTGGCTTCATTTTATTAAATGGAGTAGAACTTCCTGATAATTATTTTAAGTCATAAACGCAAAGCCAGTATAATGCTGCCATCTTTTGGAATCCTTTCATATCACTGGACACTTACTCTGTCATGTAATGTTTTACTCTGTTCAAGTCCCACCAGGATTTGCTGGTAGTTGTCCTAGAGCAACATAATCAATGCTCATATTTATATCCAGGTCATCCTTGTAAACTAATATTAAGATTGGTTAGTTGGTTTGTATTCTAGAAAAATATGCACCCAAAAATTGCATTCAAAATTTTAGATTGCCAAATCAAATAGTGCTTTATCAAGTTTGAAAAATTAGTTATTAACCTTTCCTTACTACCCTAAATTAGAGAAAGAAAGCTTGAGAATATTGTAGTATATATTGTTTACATATTGCCATGAAACAGCATTTGCTCCCTTCCCAACCTTTTGTATTATTGTAAGTTTTTGACACTGAAAATCATTGAGAATGTTGCGAAGAAAGTGGCAACAGAACTGCAGGCTTCTGTTGCCTCAACAAAGGACAGTGTTTACACCTGTCACAGGACCTCAATGATTTAAAATAACCGGTGGAACAAGGAATCCTGCTGTATATCAGAAAGTTCTTAAAGAGAATGCCTGTCTTCCAATATGAGTTAAAAATGCTGTGCATAAACCTTAAATAGTGATTCTCACAAAGTTATTTTCCTGGTCTGTTAATATAAACATAAGTAAAACCGCTTGTTCAAAGGTTCACTAAGCTTTTCCATACTATTCAAATATAATGTTTTGTCTCACCCATGCTGTAACCACTCTCTGACTGGATGTCATCATTGAAAAACCCCATTAGATGGTGGGGCAGGAGTAAAGAATTTAGTGTGTGTGACATCTTTTCCAAGTCATAGTTTTGCAGAACAAACTTGGCACTGGCATTGACACGATTATCTCCTTGACTTTCACTGATAGACTACTGCAGACATCAAAAGAAATAAGTTGACTTGTTAGCGTGAATGTTTTGAGGCATTTAATTACTAAAAAAAGCTGTGCGCCTTATCTTGCAGGCACTGACTTGACCTTTTTGTGTTGCAGAATCACCTTGATTCTGTTGTTAGATTCTTCTTTAGACCCAGCATCATATTGATGCATACTCAGGTTATTAAATTTCCCCCTTTCAAATTTAATTGACTTAAGATTTTCCTTCGAACATTTAATGCAGTAATGCTTACTTTCACGAGTCAACATTCTCATCACTCAGTAATGCTCATGTATAACTGTTTATGAAGATGGATTAAACTGACCCATAACTAATCAATTTTACTGATTACTGTCTCATGCACCATCAGCCTTTAATTCTTCCTTAGAATTTTGGAAATGTCTTCTCTTGATAATATTGAAAGGTGGTCAGACCTAGATTCTGTTACAAGAGACATTGTTCCACATCTTAATTCAGCTGCCCGTAAGTTTTAGTGTGACATGGGATGGGGACTAGTACTGTTTCTGGTGCACATTGACTTGGTAAGAATCAGTCTTTACAGTAAAGACATTTTATTCTGAAGTGTTAGAAAGTAGATGTTCAATTTTCAGTTTCCATGTTGATTTCTGAAACAAGAAACATACAGCATAAACCACAAAAAGTAGAAATTGTGATTGACATACTTTTTTTTTATATGAGTTAGTCTTTTATTTTAGCACACTAAAATAGTTAATCTTTTGCCACTTTTAATATCAGCACTGTCCAATACACCTTTCAGATTTATTTCCAAAACTGAATAATTCTGGATCTAGATGTAGTCTTGGGTATAATGCCCTACTTGCAGCTTATCACAAATTAAAACATTAATTCACTGTATGATTGCAGTTTTTCATCCTAATTTATGTTTGCACCTCAAACATGGAAAGAGCTAGTGCCTGCTAGATGTCCATTTGTTAGCAGTAACAGTGATAGACACGTTTTATATGGCAGTGTTTTCATAGTTGCACTAATACCATGTGCAAAAAATAAAAAATTGACTTGGTGTATTTCTGAGGGAGAAATCATAGGAAATTTCTTAATGTGACATTTACTGCTTTTCAGGTCTGCCTATCATCAGCCTACTTCATACAGGCCTCGATTGCTTTTGGCTGGAGACAGGGGCTCTGGTCAAAGTACTCATCTTGCTCCAGCGGTGCTACACAGTTTGGAGAAGTTTTCTGTTCATAGATTAGATCTACCAACTCTGTATTCTGTAAGTGCCAAAACCCCAGAGGAGTCTTGTGCACAGGTAAGAGGCTAGTAACTTTTAAAATGTTTGAGCATTATCTGGGTAGTATTAATCAAGCCTTTCAAGTAGCATTTAGTACTAGCAATCAACATTTTATAGCAAGGTCCACTTCCAACATTGCAGCTAGCCTTAGCATCTTGAATAATTATACACAATGCTCTCTTTCTGTCTCTCTTTTTTTTTTTTTTTTTAAATGTACAATAACTTTTAACCCCTAAGGGTCAGCTACAGAGTTAAAGTATTGTAGTACAATTTTGGGAAAACCATGCGTGACTGTATGTGTAGCATGCACATACTCATATTTTACTCCAGAACGCAATACTCACACATTTTCTCAGTTTGTTATTAGAAGGTTAGCATCATCTGGAATTGTAACCTCAGGCATGTTTTTGCCCATGTATTGTGGAGCACTCTATGACTGGCATACTGGAATGACTGTATCTGTGTTAATAGGCACATTCCACATTATTGTCACTGATGTTTGTGATTTGTTGTGGGTGTTAATCAAACCAATGCTTAGGTACTGTATTGCCAGATTCTTTACAAATCAACCTGTGTAGATAGTTTGCTTCTTTATTGTGCCTTTGAAGGTTTAATGTAGTTGTTAACACTGGACAACAAGTCAGTATGTGACATGTATTCATGAAGTGTTTTGCACATTCTGCATTTCCCATTGGCATTCATGTTTAATAATGCTTTTGGATGGATGGGAGATGTCCAGTGCCCATTAATGAGCTGCAAGCTACAAACTCTGTCTCTCCTTTGAGCACCAGGCTTTGAAGCCACATGCAAGATCCTTTTTTATCTTTATGTGGTTGGTCTAGCAGTTTATAGAATTGTCTGTACAATGGTTTTACTTTTAAGTTTCTCATCTGTCTCTCAAACATTTCTTTGAGAAAGTACATGTAGGTTCTTATAGCTGGAATTGTACTGCTACTTTATCTTCCATTTTTGGAGAGTAGGCATTTTGCTTTTCAGGCTTTGTATTTCCACACCACAGTGACAAACCTGTCTTTACCCAGTTGAATGAATTCTTTGAACCCACCAGCAGCAGCAGCATTGTATGTTGACTGAAATTCTATTAATTTGCAGCCATCATCTTGTTTCCAGATGTTCAATTGCTGAATGTCAGCTTTTTGACTCCCATCTCTTCCAGTCTGTGATGCCAAACTGTTGCAAGACTGTTATTTGTATTAATCTTGTAACTGAAGTTTGGCTTTGATTTGAGGTCCAAGTATACTTCGTAATATTCCTTTGTGATATTTTTTTTCATCCTGATTTGCTGGATACCATTACTCTCATCTATGCAATTTTATGTCTTGTCCTGATTAAGGTCTCTAATGTCAGTTTTCTTTCTTGTTTGGTATTCTCAGATATAACAAGTTATGGCTTTGAAAATTTCCATGGCATACTCAGTTTTGCCATTATTGCTGAACTGTTTAACACTAGAATTACCTGAGCCTACGAAAAAACTCGTAGATCCGGCCCACCTTAAATCCCATCGCACCTCTCTGTCAGCGTCTTTTGTCCTGTAAATGTGCCGATAAAGACAAGCAGCAAGCAGCCTGCTATTCCATCCCCCCACTGCCGCAGAACGTGCACAAAGTTCTCCCAGCTCATGCCTTGATTATCTGGGTGTGAAGTGCTGGAGTTTTAGAGTGGAAATAATAGATCGTTATTTGGAACGCATGCATTTCATGTGTATTCCGTTTCTATAATAATCTGTGTAAACACATTGTTAAAACAGAAACATTTTTCATATTTTAGTAGTAAATGACAAAATGTTGGCATAAACTATATAATGTGTGAGGCCTGAAGTCCAAAGATCAAATAAACACTTTCACAAAAGGTTCAAGGATGAGACAACAGCTTCCATGGCATAGCGGTTAGATTTGCTGACTTGTAATCAAGAGTCCCCGGTTCGATCCTGACTTCCTCCAATATTTGCCATTTTTAGTAGTGAGCTGCTGTTATTGTTAATATTATACAGTACACACATACACTTGGTTTGCATCTGTAACAGACAGTGTACATTTATAGTACTTGTAAAACTTAACGTTTTTTTTCACTTTTATTCTCTGTCACGATCACAATACATACTACCGCCCTAGGGATCTGATGCTGTTAGTTTTTACTTGAAACTGGGAATAACTGTAGATGTGAGTGGTGTTTTGCAGCAATGGAACTGGATATTCTCTGATGTGGAGGGATAAAAGCTGACATACAAACGCTGGTGAATCTGCCTTATTTGTATCTCACCATCACTTGATTTTTTTTATTCAGTTTTATTGAGTGTTCCTGCTCACGCTGAATAGAATATCTATATCTATTATTTCCACTTTAAAACTCCAGCACTTCACTCCCAGATAATCAAGGCATGAACTGGGAGAACTTTGTGCACATTCTGCGGCAGTTGGGGAATGGAATAGCAGGCTGCTTGTCTTTATCGGCACATTTACAGGACAAAAGACGCTGACAGAAAGGTGCGATGGGATTTAAGGTGGGCCGGATCTACGAGTTTTTTTCGTAGGCTCTGGTAATTCAAGTGTTAATGGCTTCTACACCTTTGAGCTGTTGATGAATAATGTGAAGTCATCTATATACATAAGATGGCTGATGCACCTGTTTTTCTCAGCAAATTGCTCCATGGTACAATGCCAGACAAAAAGAATGTGAGGGCAGGGAGCCAACTTGAACAATGTCTTGTTAATAAGGTTCATTACTTCGGAAATCCAGGTATGTGGGGACATTATCAGATGCCTTTTTCTGGCCAGTCCTCACCATACTTAGATTTCTCTTTAGCTTCCTGCTGGCCGTCATCATCGATGTCTTTCTTTTGAGATGCTGGTCTTTCCAATCTCTCTATGCTTTTATATATTTCTGCATCGCTTTTGTTCATTAGGAAGCACATTCTTATTAAAGCAAATGTTTATATTTTTGTGATAATGGCAATTAATATCTTGTAGATGGTAGGCAGGTATGTAATAAAATGGTAGTTCTTTGGATCCATGTACCCTTTCCTCATTTATTTTCAACATCACTACAATTTATTTAAATTTTTTACATCCAGTTGTAATTTTCTACCACCTTTGCTAATATTTATGAGAAATGATTGAGCAACATTGTGATAAACGTTATATTATGAATGAAATAATAGAAATTATTTTTAAGTATAATTAAATTCCATTATTTTGAAGGGTCCGTGTACTTTTTGGTATTTTAAATTTCATTTTGGAAGAAAAAACGAAAATAAAAGGAATTTTCAGATTTTGATTTTTGATTAAAGAATAAAATGAGGGAAAATAAGGTATTTTTTATTTTATGGTAACAAATAGCAGTCATAAACTTAAAATTACACATACTGTTCTGGATTTATTTGTGATCCAAATAATGAGAATGTAATAGTTCAAAAACAACAAAACAGATGCATTTTCGTTGTCTGAAACCGAAAGTACTACTTCTTCTGAACGATTTTTGACGACACGTGTGAACAGTCCTCCTCACAACACATCGATCGATGGCCTTGAAGTTACACTGGCATCAGCAGAGGATGGACCATTACGTTGTTTTTTGGAACAGTAAAAGAGTGACACTCTGGGAGTTGGACATGGGTCCGTGTACTTTTTGGTGTTTGAAATTTCATTTTAGAAGCAAAAACGGAAAAACGAAAATGAAAGGAATTTTCAGATTTTGATTTTTGATCAAAGAATGAAATGAGGGAAAATAAGGTATTTTTTAATTCTGTGGTAACAAATAGCAGTCATAAACTTAAAATTACACATACTTTTCTCGATTTATTTGTGAATCAAATAATGAAAGTGTTATAGCTCAGAAACAACAAAACAGACGCATTTTCGTTGTGTGAAACCGGAGGTCGTCTTCTGCGCGATTTTTGACGACACGTGCGAACAGCCCTCCTCCTCACAACACATCGACCGACGGCCTTGAAGGTACACTGCATGGCATCAGCAGAGGATGGATCATTAGATAGATAGATAGATACTTTATTAATCTCAAGGGGAAATTCACATACTCCAGCAGCACCTTACTGATACAAAAAAACAATATTAAATTAAAGATTGATAATAATGCAGGTAAAAACAGACAATAACTTTATATAATGTTAACGTTTACCCCCCCCCGGGTGGAATTGAAAAGTCGCATAGTTTGGGGGAGGAACGATCTCCTCAATCTGTCAGTGGAGCAGGACAGTGACAGCAGTCTGTCGCTGAAGCTGCTCCTCTGTCTGATGATGACACTGTTCAGTGGATGCAGTGGATTTTCCATAATTGATAGGAGCCTTCTGAGCGCCCGTCTCTCTGCCACAGATGTCAAACTGTCCAGCTCCATGCCAACAATAGAGCTTGCCTTCCTCACCAGTTTGTCCAGGCGTGAGGCATCTTTCTTCTTAATGCTGCCTCCCCAGCAGACCACCGCGTAGAAGAGGGCGCTCGCCACAACCGTCTCACATTACGTTGTTTTTTCGGAACAGTAAAAGAGTGACACTCCGGGACGAGGACATAACTGCAGAAAAACTGAGTCGCATCTTTCAGGTAAAATTACTGGCTTTGCAAACTTTGCTTCATTGATGTGGCAGTTCTTTTATGAATGTTATTGTTATTACTTACTGTGAAACTGATAAAATGTGGTGATTTCATTTACTAACACTAAGTCTGGCAATTTTTATAGTGCTAGCATTTTGAATGGTTGCTCATTGACTTTTACCGGCTACTATACAGTAAACATTTCGAGTATTAACAGTGCGCACAAATGTAACGCATGTTAGGAGAGCAACGTAATTTACAGAAAGTTTTCTTAACATGTGTTACACTTGTCAATGAGCAACCATTCACACATTTACACACATTCAAAATGCTAGCACTATAAAAATTGCCAGATTTAGTGTTAGTAAATGAAATCACCAAATGTTAGCTGTTTCACAGTAAGTAACAACATTACCGTTCATAAAATAACTGCCACATCAATGAAGCCAAGTTTGCAAAGCTTGTATTTTTACCTGAAAGATGCGACACATTTTTCTGCAGTTATGTCCTCGTCCCGGAGTGTCACTCTTTTACTGTTCCGAAAAACAACGTAATGGTCCATCCTCTGCTGATGCCATGCAGTGTAACTCAAGGCCGTCAGTCGATGTGTTGTGAGGAGGAGGGCTGTTCGTACGTGTCGTCAAAAATCGCGCAGAAGAAGAAGTACCTCCGGTTTCAGACAACGAAAATGCGTCAATTTTGGTTTTTTTGAGCTATAACACATTCATTATTTGAATCGCAAATAAATCGAGAAAAGTATGTGTAATTTTAAGTTTATCACTGTTATTTGCTACCACAGAATTAAAAAATACCTTATTTTCCATCATTTCATTCTTTGATCAAAAATCAAAATCTGAAAATTCCTTTCATTTTCGTTTTTTCATTTTTGCTTCTAAAATGAAATTTCAAATACCAAAAAGTACACGGACCCAAATGTGGCCTGTCTGGCATGGTCACATTTGAAGTATTTCCTGCCTTCCATGTTTTATGCATGTGGAAATAATATAGCACCACTGATATGAACAAAATTAGTGTCCCCTACAGAGCACATGTTCATTCATATTTACTGAATAGTTTTCCTGTTTGTGTGAAGGGTGTCTGGTTTCTGACTTGAGTGTTTGCAGTGATCAATGCATAAATTTTAATTTTGCTGTGTATGTATTGTTGTTATTAGACATTTACTCAATACAAAATTAATAAGACAACAATATAGAAACATTGGCTAAACTGTTTCTGTATGGAAATATTTTAAATCCATCTTCTTCATTTTAATTTAAGGTGTTTCGTGAAGCACGGAGAACAGTCCCATGTGTGGTTTATATGCCAATGATCAGTGAATGGTGGGACTCAGTGAATGATATGGTGAGGACTACAATTGTAACCCTTCTGCAGGATATCCCCTCTTTCACACCAATCTTAATTCTGGCTACCTCAGAAATCCCTTATGGACAACTTCATGAAGAGGTAAACATTTTTAATATAGTCATTATTCTGGGATTTTTTATAATATATAAAAAATCTAAAACAACTATTTAAAAATGAATTTAGAATTGAAAAATATAATAGATGTTACTTTTATTAACAATTATGTCTTTTATTGTTTGTAGTTACCAGGAGGATTTAGGGAAAAATACAGTATTATTATTATTATTGGGTCACTGCTTTTTGCAGATGATGTTGTCCTGTTTGCTTCATCAGGCCGTGATCTTCAGCTCTCTCTGGATCGGTTCGCAGCTGAGTGTGAAGCGGCTGGAATGGGAATCAGCACCTCCAAATCCGAGACCATGGTCCTCAGCCGGAGAAGGGTGGAGTGCCCTTTCAGGGTTGGGAGCGAGATCCTGCCTCAAGGAGGAGTTCAAGTATCTCGGGGTCTTGTTCACGAGTGAGGGAAGAATGGAGTGTGAGATCGACAGGCGGATCGGTGCGGCATCCGCAGTGATGCGGGCTCTGCATCGGTGTGTCGTGGTGAAAAAGGAGCTGAGCCATAAGGCAAAGCTCTCAATTTACCGGTCGATCTATGTTCCTACCCTCACCTATGGTCATGAGCTATGGGTAGTGACCGAAAGAACGAGATCGTGAATACAAGCGGCTGAAATGAGTTTCCTCCTCAGGGTGTCTGGGCTCTCACTTAAAGATAGGGTGAGAAGCTCAGTCATCCGGGAGGGGCTCAGAGTAGAGCCCCTGCTCCTCCGCATCGAGTGGAGTCAGATGAGGTGGCTCGGGCATCTGATCAGGATGCCTCCTGGACGCCTCCCTGGTGAGGTGTTCCGGGCACGTCCAACCGGGAGGAGGCCCTGGGGAAGACCCAGGACACGCTGGAGGGACTATGTCTCCCGGCTGGCCTGGGAACGCCTCGGGATTCTCCCGGAAGAGCTAGAAGAAGTGGCCGGGGAGAGGGAAGTCTGGGCATCTCTGCTCAAGCTGCTGCCCCCGCGACCCGACCTCGGATAAGCGGAAGAGAATGGATGGATGGATACAGTATTAATTAAATCAAGTAAAAACTAAAAATGCTTGTACAGTGAACCCTTGTTTATCACGGTTAATCCGTTCCAGACTCTACCGCGATAAATGAATTTCCACGAAGTAGGATTCTTTATTTATAATTCGAATATTTTCACAATTAGAGCATAGAAAACCTGTTTACGACCTTCTAAGTACATTTTTTCTAACATTATTAGAGCCCTCTAGACATGAAATAACACCCTTTAGTCAAAAGTTTAAACTGTGCTCCATGACAAGACAGAGATGACAGTTCCATCTCACAATTAAAAGAATGCAAACATATCTTCCTCTTCAAAGGAGTGCGCGTCAGGAGCAGAGAATGTCAGAGAGAGAGAGAGACAGAGAGAGAGAGAGAGAAAAGCAAACAATCAAAAATCAATAGGGCTGTTCGGGCTTTTAAGTATGCGAAGCACCGCCGGACAAAGCAGCTGCAAGGAAGGGAGCAATGTGAAGGTAGTCTTTCAACATATTTTAGAGGAGCATCCGTATCCTCTAGGCCAGTGTGCAAACAGCCCCTCTGCTCACACCCCCTCCATCAGGAGCAGAGAATGTCAGAGAGAGAGAGAGAGACAGAGAGAGAAAAGCAAACAATCAAAAATCAATATGTGCTGTTCGGGCTTTCAAGTATGCGAAGCACCGCGTGGGAAGCATATCGTATATCATTGAGGAGTTTTATTTAATACGTAATACGTGCTCTGGTTGGGTAGCTTCTCAGCCATCTGCCAATAACGTCCCTTGTATGAAATCAACTGGGCAAACCAACTGAGGAAGCATGTACCATAAATTAAAAGACCAATTGTCCGCAGAAATCCGCGAACCAGCAAAAAATCCGTGATATATATTTAGATATGCTTACATTTAATATCCGCGATGGAGTGAAGCCGCAAGGGATCACTGTACTTCTACTGTATAAGTAAGCAATTTTCTAAGTTGCACGAGTGTCAAAAGGCTATACTATAATTTCATCAAAATGAACTTTTAAATGTTGTAATGAAATTGTGAGCCAGTTAAACATTTACTTTGTAATGTGACAGCATTTTTGTTTTCTGTACTAAACAGACAGTAGCCAACCTCATGAGAGACAAAATTATTTTGAGACAGTAAGAACAACTTTTTTCTGCAACTGCAGATATTCCATTCTATACTTTCCAAACTCAATTGCTTTCAAGTGCTTGGTTATCCCCTGAAAAATAGTAAATTATTGGCACCAGGAATGTAGAGCAGAAGTTCTTAAATTCTGGATTGTGAGTCAGACTAGCTGAAAATGTAAGACTGGTAATTAGATTAAAGATTCATTTAATTAGTTTCAGTTATTTAGTAAGTCCATGTTGTGTAACTCCCAGCCTATGAATCAATCTAGGCACCCATATACTGTAACGTATCATCTTGAACTATGCTGATTCAAAAGATTAAACTACAAGTGCAGGAAGCTTAAATTCTTCTAAGTTTTCTGTACATCAGATGCTCCTTCCTGTAAGCAGTAGTTTGTTTGCACGTCTAATGAGGATGCCGTTGGCCACCAGCCACTAGTGGGGCAGTAGATATAGTCAACTATAGATTACAGTTATGGACTTATCACACTACATCAGGAATATGTGAAATCTGTTGTTCCACACTTTTTTGGCTTAAAAGCAAAAAAACACCAATCAGATGATTTTGTATGTTCTTTTGGAGAAAGTCATTGACCTTTCTGAGTCGTGGTTCCTTTGAGTCGTCCTCAGTATTTATTCTTCTGATAACAGTGCTTTGCTTAAGATTTAGTTGAGATTATTATGTTAAATGAATCAAAGTTGGTGGCTTCTTCAGGAGAGTTTCTTTTCATGTTCTTAATAAAAGAGAGATTGAGGCCAAAAGAGGAAACAGCAGTTGTTAAACATCGCTTTTGTTTTGAATTACTGTTTCCCTTTTCACTGATGATGTCTTCAAGACTGTAAGGTTGGGGTGAGATATTATTTAAATTTATCAATAATGATTTTGTGTTTTCTATTGTGTTAGACCAGTGGTTTCCAAACTTTTTCTGTTCATGACACAATGTTTTGCGATTTTTCTTTTTTTCCCATGGCACCCTAAGTTAAACCATAGTATAGTTTATGGTTCTATAATGCATCCCTGACAGTTGCAGTGCACAGCTGGTGGCTTGGCACAATTAACTATAAAAAAAATTAACGCAAATTATCACAGATGTTTAGAATAGTTTTTAGTCAGTTCTTCTCTGAGATGCACCATATGGTTAAAAAAAAGGCAAATTTTCCGAATTAGTTGACAATGATGACTGAGCTTTCAAATTAAATATTTATTGATGTTTTTGTACGTTGTAATTTATTCAATTCAAAATAATTTATATTCTTTTTACACTTAAATTAATATAATTGTTATGAACCAGCAATAATCATTTATTTGAAAAGATTCAACAACAAACATCACAAAAATCACAAACAATTAATTGATGGGAATAATTATGGATGAGCCTGTTGTTCACTACACATCTTTTTAAATCTTGGAATCATACTGAATACTGCCACCCACATTTCCTGTTCAATATTAATTTTCGCATGTTACTTGCTTTTTATCACAGCGACTGCCGAAACCCCATCTGCACATAAATATGTCACAAAAGGAATTAAGATTCGCAGAGCTTTAATACTTAACAGTGAATATAATTTTTTTACTGATACCCAAAAGTCAGTAAGATCCAAGCTGCCAAATTTGACCTTATGTGTATTGTTGCAAGACAGTTCAATACGATTTTCTTCTTCTGCAGAAGTAAATAAGATATATACACATCTACGATTGTTGCCAGATGTCTGGATGATTTCTCAAAACTATACTGTTCGGTCTTGTCAGTAGGGATGGGAATCAAAAACCGGTTCTTGTTGAGAACCGGTTCCCACTGTTTCAATTCCTTGGAATTGTTTGCCATTTTTGCAAACGATTCCCCTATCGATTCCAGTCGCCTCGAATGACGTCACCGCGTTGCGTAGCGTCATTTACCCAGCAGGAAACATGGCGCCTAAGCGGCACAAATGCTCAAAAGTTTGGTTATACTTTACGAGAAAGGATGACAACAGGGCAACTTGCAATACTTGCAAAGTAGATATTTCATCAAAGGGAGGAAACACTACGAATATGCAAAAGCATTTGCACACAAAACACGCGATAACCTTAAATGAATGTTGTGTTTTTGATCCGCTCCGGACTAGTGAATCTCAACCCAGCAGCAGCGGTAACGTTTGCAGGTCCTCTCCAGTTAATACGGCAGGTAACTAATCAACTGACATTGCATATTATGTTAGTGCGATTTGCCTTATTGCAAAACCTGCTATTACTGTGCATTGCATTTAGATGACCATGACGAGAGAGAGAGACAGTCTGGCTGTCTCAGATGCTGGCAGTTCTCGCTGCAGTCTACCGGTAGCTTCTCCTTTCACAGAGGTGGGGAAAAGTAAAATGACACAGGCCAGGATAGACGAATGTCACCGAGCATTGACTAAGTTTGTGGTAAAAGGCTTGCACCCATTTGCCACAGTAAATGCCCCCGATTTTCGGTAAGTGAATGTGTTTAATTGTAGGCTAAGTCAGGGAATGTCAAATTTGCGTGTTCTCCTCTTACCAGATGTTTCATCCGTTTCCATTTCTGAGCTGAAACGTGTTGAAGGCAGCCGTCACTGCAGATGGATGGGCAAGTTTTAGTCAAGACCATTACCTCACAGTAATGCTGCATTATGTCAGGAATGGCCAGGCTCAAGAAAAAGTCCTCAAAACCAAACTAGTGTACCAGGCACAGACAGGGACAGCTGTAGCAGAAGAGACTGATGAGATCTTGGAGGAGTATGGTATCAAAGACAAGGTTGTGGCAGCCACTGTTGATAATGCGGCCAACATGGATGTAGCTGTCAAAATAGTTGATGGTTGCAGAATTGCACTGTGCACAGTTCCATTGGACTTGAGTTGATTGTATTTGTTGCTGGCTGATGTAGTTTTATTTTTGAGTGCTCAGCTCATATATACATTTAAAAAGGAGAGTGTAAATGTTACTGGACATTCTTGTGTAATTGCCACAGAATAATTTATGTTATACTTTGTTATTACTACAGAAGAATATTTATTTTATTATTATTTTACATTTACACATTTTTTTCTGGGGACCCCGTGGCACCCCATCGAGGAGCCGTAGGCTGTGGATCTCTTAAGATGTCACTGTTGGGTTTGTAAGGTCATGCTACTCCTAAATTTCTATCTTGTTCAAAGATAAGATATAAAACAAAGTTCTAAGTTAATCGACCTGTGTGTTCTCCTTTTTTAAAAATAAGAATCAATAGGAGAATCGATAAAGAATCGAATTGTTAAACAGAATCGAAAATGGAATCGGAATCGTGAAAATCTTATCAATTCCCATCCCTACTTGTCAGTGGCACATCATTTATTATGAATAAACCGATCATAGCTCTGGAGAAACACGTAACTTAGAAAAAGGGTTGAATATTGTTATTATAACAGTGGTATTGTTATTTCTATATATTTTGAATTATTTTTGGATTTGTTACGATTACAAAAGATGTCTAATATTGGAATATTTTGCAGCACTATTATTGGATGAGTGTTACATTACAGGTTGTCTTAATGTGCTTGCTTGTTTACAAATTATTAAATGGCTTTTTTGAATAATAGCCTCATGAACATGTACTGTTTATCTTCTATTCTGTTAAAGGTGAAAAGCATCTTTAGGAACCAATATGGTGAAGTTGTCAATCTAAAAAGGCCAAATGAGGTGGATCGTAGAAAGTTTTTCGGAGATTTGATCTTAATTCAGTCTGCAAGACCTCCATCACGAAAGAAAAAAGCAGGTATGGGTGACATTCCATTTTTCAAATTATTGAAAAAAATATTTACATATTCAAATAAAAAAGGTGTATTCTTTATTTTGGAGGTGATAGCTGTACAAAGTCTTGAAGCTATGCAATGTCTTGAAGCTTATTTTAGGTTTTCAATTTAGAGTGAATTGTGCAATCTTCATTATGGGTGATTACAATATGGGCATTTATTAACTAGTCCGTCTTCTTCTTCCGGCTGCTCCCATATAAAGCCAATTTATTTCTTTATTATTGGTGTATTTTGTTTACTTAGTGTTGTGCATGCATTTCTTTTTTATAGTAACAATTGATGAAATCTTTCAGTGGAAAATCTGCTTAAACTTTTTGAGTGTTTTGTTTTTAAATGTGAATTAAATGTTTATTCAGTTTTTGTCAGCAAACCTGAAAGAATTCTATAATCCTGGAAAACTTGAGAAAACAATTTAATTTAAACATTTCTTAACTGTAATGAGAGAAACTCTTACGTAACTTAGTTTTTGTTGATGGTGTGATTGTTAATATAGAGATGATTAAACTTGATTTCTCAAAACCTAAAGATGACATGAGATCAGTTTTACTTTTTTGGCACATCTCTAATCTACAGAACCTTGTTTCCTTGCCAACTAGAATTAATCTCCTTCAATGCATTCAATTTTCTTCTTTTAAGCAGTTTTTTTTTTTATTTCTTTAGCTTCGCTTGTCAATGCATAGTTGTCCTTAATCCAAGGTTTAAGTGCAAAAACAATGCAGTGTTTTTTTTTCCGTTTTTTTTGTATTGCTCCTTATCTCTTACTTTTATGTGCGTATTCAGCAATTTTCACTTAATCAAATTTTGGTTTAAATGTTTTTAAAAGTTGCTTTAAACAAAACCTCTAGCGAATGTAGCATTCAATGAAGTTACACTAGTTTGGGATAAATGGTCTATAGGCCTCTCACCTTTATTATATGATCGTGATTATTAGAGCCAACCACAATTGTTTTGTGTAATCATTAGAATCACTACCATTCAAGTTTATAAATATAATGGGAAGAAGCAAAAGTGTTATATTTCTATCCCTATTTCCATATTGTTTTTCACCATGTATTGTTTGACTGGTGCTCGTTTATGGCACCAAGTGTTAGGGAGCATTAAGCATTACATACAAAAAAGTAACTATGTTACTTAGGGCTGCACGATAACAGAAAAAATGATTATCACGATTATTTTGCTCAAAATTTTTATCACGATTAATAATGACGATTATTCCTTTGGTAAATGAAGTCTGTGACCAAAGCAGTGTAGCCTCGGCCAGTTATTCACAGATGCTGCCCTAATCATATTAGCTGCGTTGTCCGTTGTGATGCACGCAAGTCTTTCTTCCACCAAGCCCCAAGCGGACATCGCTTCTTTGAGGCCCACTGCAATAAACTCCGCTGTATGGTCTTGTGGGAAAAACGAAGTTTGCAAAAGCTTGCTTTTCATCTCAAACTCGCTGTCAATAAAATGAAATGTCAAGCTCAAATACGGTTCCGCAGTTCTGCTTGACCATAAGTCGGTCGTGGCAGCAAAATATTCAAGGCTGAGCCTGAGAATTTCTCTTTCTATTTCTTTTCGGCATTTCGCCTACAGCGAGGGCAGCGCAACATTGGAAAAATGGTTGCGTGAGGGAATGCTATATCTATCCCCTCACTGCTCACAGTGGTTATTGGACACATATCCTTGGCTATATGGTACGTGATCGCCTCTGTTATTTCCCGGTGTCTTTGCGAGCTAGGCAGATATGGTATTGCGTTGAACAATGTCCCTGATATTGTTGTCTGTGGTGTGGATGGCTGGTAATTTTTTGTTGTTGCTGTTTGTGCCTTCAGTCGTTGAAATTCTTGATAGTGTACTTTGTGGTGGCTTTTAAGGTGGTTGATGAGGTTTGTTGTGTTACCTTGGGACGTTTGGACGGAACAGGAGCAAAGTTTGCACAAGACTCGTACCTGATCAACATCACATTCCTCGAAATCGAAATAGTTCCAGACAACTGAGTATGACCCCTTTTTAGGAACTAACGAACGCACTTCTGCACCTTCCTCACGTTGCTCCGCCATCATATGTTTATTCTGACTGACTGTTATTGCTGCTATTGACTTCTACTGCTTCAGAAAGCGCTTGCAATCTAGACGCAGTAACATCATAGTGACGCAGTCCAATCCGTAAACTCAGCCCATAAAAAACAGTTTGGTCTTTATACTGTAAAATCGCGACGATATTTATTAACTGATCGTGGGTCATAAATATCGTTATCATGAGAAAAAAAAGATTAATCGTGCAGCCCTAATGTTACTAAGTAACTTATTATAAAATGTAATGTTACTTTTGTGTTACTCTTTTCTTTTTTTGTTTGAAAAATCGGACATTTCACTGGCCAGCATTTGTTTTTAAATTCTATACCTAAGAACCTTCCTGAAACCTACCAGAAACAGCCAAATTTGTTAATTTTCATGTGTTTTATGTATATTTTAATTAAACTAGGTCAAGATCTGAGAGGGACACACTCCACAGGTGGCCGAGAGCTTTCTGAGGGGGTGGAATACCTGAAGAAGCCGGCTATAAAAAGCAGCCCCCGCAAACCACCAAGAGCAGCGTAGGAGGCACAGACACAGCACTAAAGAGCCCTGCACTCATGTCCGACTTCTAAATCACGTTAGCTTCTTGCCTTGAACCCAGTGCTGCCATGATGATCAGTGGCTCCCTGTGACCCTGAACTCGGCAGATTAAATTTATACCTCAGCACATGCAGGATAATATGTGTACTTATAACACATGTACTTGTAACAGAGTTTACAAGTCTGCACTGATTACGAGAGCTGCATGACAGCAATGTCATCAGACACGTTGACATGCTTCCTCTTTTGTGTTTTGGATTTTCTAAGATAGTAAATTTTGAAGAGTGGCTGGTGGTTATGTGGTTGTCAGAATGATGAACAATGGGTTTATTTGATGCAACAGATATTCAAAGTAAAAGATAGACATGCAAAAATATCTGAAATGCATCTCTTCATGTTGGTCAACATCTCACAAGAATATTATACTCACCCTACATTTACCGCTTTTAGTTAATTGATCTGACACACTATCATCTCTTTTTTTCTTTTAAAGCCCATAATAACAGTCACAACTCTTCTTCCATCAGCAGGGTTTCGCTTCCTCTGCTGTGACGTTGTTTGGTATGTGACACTGACTCAACACTGTCACCTTCTGATTAGTAGAATATCAATACGCCAATCAAACTGGCTGCCACAATTATACAAGCATTGTTTTGATTGCTCACCTTGCACAAACTTCACATGGAAGGTACACGTCTTTATGGAAAAAGGCAATACATCTGCAAAATAACACATTTTTTTGGGAGTGACGGGAATTATCTTCTGTTGTAACACAGTAACGCATATCTTTTTTTAACGCAAATATTTTTATTGCAAGAAAATATTGTGTTACACTACTCGTTACTTTAAAAAAAGGAAGCAAAGTTCCCTTTGATGTTGAAGCTAGCAAGAAAATACATATGCATTTGTGCAACAGGTACTGCTTCTGTTCACTACCACTAGATAAGGTAAGTATGATAGTGGTCTTTGCCTGAAATCTACCCAGCCAGTGAGGAACATAATTATTTTAATTGTTGTACCTTGGTTAATTGTTGTAATTTGTGTTATTTATGTCATAAGTGCCCTGTACAATTTTTTTTTTTTTTTTTTTTTTTTTTTTTTTTACAAAGCCTGAAAGGCAAAATTAAATGCAATTTTATTTATATGTTCCAATGCTCAATGCCAATAAATGGATCTGCATCTTTATAATCTTCTTTAATGGGATAAAGACACGTTTTTCCTTGATTTACTTCTGTGCATCACAGTTAAAAACTATAAATCAAGCAATTCAGATGTGATTAAAGTGCATATTGCATACTTGTAAGTGTTTTTTGCATACATTTTGGTCACACTATGTAAAAATTACAATTTTTTGTTCAAGCACTTTATTGTCATTGTATAACACAACGAAATTACTTTTTGTGACAGCCCCAAGGTGCATTTAAAGAAAAGTCAAATAATTCCAAATATGTCGTATACAGTGTTAAGTGATCAAGTAACCAGAGCAAATTATTATTGCTCAAAGTACAGCAGCATAAATTGTTACTGCACCTGTTAATGAATAGTACATTACATATTATATATTGTATTACATTAGTATATTGCACATTACCAATATAGCTTATTGCACATGTTCAATTAAAAATGATCTCAGACTGAGGAGATTCAGAGTTCAGAAAGTTTATGGCAGATGGGAAAAAGCTATTTTTAGTCTGTCTGTGCGTACACAGATTGACCTAAAGCATCTTCCTGATGGGAGGAGCTCAAACAAAAAATTTCCAGGATGAGTTTTGTCCTTGAGAATGTTTTTGGCCCTTCTCACACAGTGAGTCTTATACAAGAGTTCGAGTGATGGCAGTTCAGTCCCAGTAATGGCCCCTGCTGTTTTTACTACCCACTGAAGGGCTTCTTTAGCAGCCTCGGTGCAGCTGTTGTACCAGACCATCATGCACTTAGTTAAAATGCTCTCTATAGTACATCCATAGAAATTAACCAGCAGCTTTTGGGGGAGGTCAGCACTCCTTAGCTTCCTGAGAAAATAGAGGCGTTGTTGTGCTTTGCCTATTATAGCCAAATTGTTGTCAGCTCAGGACAGGTCCTCTGAGATGGTGACTCCTAGAAACTTAAAGCTGGAAACTCTCTCCACAGCATCTGCATTGATTGTTATCGGACTGTGATTGGTCTTTTTAGTGGTCCTAAAGTCCAGAATAACTTCTTTGGTCTTTTTGGTATTTCAGACCAGGTTTTTGGTGTTGCACCATGCAGTCAGATTTTGAACCTCTTCCCTATATGCAGCTTCATTGTTGTCTGTTACAAGCCCAATGACAGTCGTATCATCCGCAAATTTAACAATAATGTTTGATTGATGGATGGGTTGACAGTCATGGGTGAAGAGTGCATAGAGAAAGGGACTTAGTACACATCCTTGCGGCACACCAGTGCTCAGGGTAAGGGTGGAGGATGTGTGTTTGCCCATCCTGACAGACTGGGGGCGGTTGGTGAGAACATCCAGTAACCAGTTGCATATGGACGGAGCAAGTCCTAGTGCATAGAATTTTTTGATCAGCTGGCTAGGTATGATGGTATTAAATGCAGAGCTGTAGTCAATGAAGAGCATCCTAACATAGGTGTTGGGCTTTTCCAGGTGCGAGAGGGCAGCATGTAGAGCCACACAGATGGTGTCCTCAGTTGATCTGTTTGACCGATAGGCAAACTGGTGTTGGTCTAGATCAGCTGGGATGGAGGCTTTGATGTGGGTGATTACCAGTCGTTCAAAGCACTTTGCGATGACAGGGGTGAGAGCGACTGGTCGATAGTCATTAAGACAGGTTATCCTCGTTTTTTTTGGGAACAGGTACAATGGTTGTGGATTTCAGGCACAAGGGGACTACACCTGAGGAGAGAGAGAGGTTGAATATGTGTGCCAATACCTCCGCTAATTGGTCAGTGCAGGCCTGGAGCACATGTCCTTGCACATTATCAGGACCTGCTGCCTTCCTTGTATTGATGTTTTCGAGTGCCCACCGCACATCATGTATGTGTACGACTGCAGGCTGTGAGCCTCTAGTCAGCTCGAAGCTGACTGGAGGCTTTTTATTGTCCTTGTCAAACCGTGCAAAGAAACTGTCAAGTTCCTCTGCTAGGTTGGCATTGTTATTGGCCAGTATGTATTGTACGTCATTTTTCTTTTTGTAATCCATGATTAATCGGATGCCTTGCCACATCTGCTGTGAGTTTGAGTTACTGTCAAAGTCCTCCTCAATCCATTGTTTGTACATTAGTTTAGCAAACTTGATGCCCTTCTTGAGGTTTGCTCTGGCAGCTTTATAGGCTGAGGTGTCTCCCAATTTAAAGGCTTTGTCCCTTTCCCTGAGCAGCTGTTTGACTTCACTGTTCATCCGTGGTTTCTCATTTGGGTAGACCTTAATCCTTTTGTTGATAGTGACATTGTCCTTCTGTCAGATCTGAATTGTTTGCTTTGTCACAGTGAATGAATTAAAATGATTCTGTAAAGATGAGTGGGTCAGAGTTTCTCCACAGTAATGCCAAAGACTGTTCTCTTGTTACCAGAAGCATTTGATTGCAGTTGTTGCTGCTAACGTTGGCACAACTTAGTATTAAGTTTAGGGGTGGCAGTTTTTCACATGGGTGATATAGAGTGCCCTCCATAATGTTTGGGGAAAAAGATACATTTATCTGTGATTTATCCCTCTGCTCCACAGTCATATTTAGTACTTTGTTGCAGTTCCTTTGCATGCAGTGATTACTTAAACTCTGAGATTTGTAGACCCCAGCAGGTGCTGAGTATCTTTTCTGGTGATGCTCTTCCAAGCGTCTAATGTAGCCATCTTCAGATTCTGCTAGTTTTGGGTGTTTGTCCCTCCAGGTTTTCCCTTCAGCATATGAAAGGCAAGCTCAATTGTATTTAAATCTTTGAATTTACTCAGGTTGTCTTTTTTATTGTATTTAATTTGTTTCAAGATTAGAAACAAGATTTATGAATAAGCAAAAACAGAGGAAATTGAGAATGGGGCAAATTCTTTTCACGGCACTGTATTTATTGCATACTTTTTAAGGAAAAATGAAATTCTGGAAATGGTAAAATCTAAGTAAATAAATTAAGAAATTGATTTATTCTTTCTTCCATGAATTTAAAAAGCTGCCTCTGGGGAAAAAATGCTTTTAAAAAATGTGTTAGAGGCTTTTTAATGATTTAATATAGCAAATTAATCATGTTGGAACCAGTAAGTATTTCTCCATTAATTAAATTTCAGTTGCATTTCACGTTGTTTTGTAGCTGTTGCTAAGCATTGGGTGAAATGCAGGTTGTTATACACATTACACTCGGAGTTAATCCTAGCCTTAGACTGAAGAACAGTCGTAGACTACTAAGCACTGTTGTAAGTCGCTCTGGATAAGAGCGTCTGCTAAATGATGTAAATGTGTCCTGATTCCTTTTTCATCTGTACTTTTTTTATTTGCCAAATATTCTTTATTGGCGTTCATGTGTAATGTGAATCTTGCTTGGAATTGTGGGTAAATTTGGTTTTGCACCAAAACTACAGAAATGGTGCGATGTGCATCAGGTGATCATCATAAATAAGCAGAAGGTGTTTATTACCAATCATGACATAAGTATTGATGAAAGTCTCGTGTGTTACATGGAAAGGCAGTTGTGAATAAAGTACTTTGCATCTAAATGAGCACAATTTGGTATCCTATTCTAAAAACTGAGAAGCAAGCTCTAGGTGCATCTGGAACTCAATACTTTACACCAGGTGAGGAAAAAAGTGGAATGGCAAGTACAGTCAATACAGTGTCGCAACATCGTGTGTGCTGTCACTGCTGGACCATTAGCTTGACCATGTTTACAGTATAATGATGCCTCACCTGAACTGCAAAAGATTTTATTTTGAAGGAAAACTAATTCATTCGGCACTTCACAACCGAACTGCCATGATATGTCTGGTGATCCTGGTCACGTGAATGCATCAAGATGCAGCGTGGTGCAGTTGCTGTGTGGCAAATAGGTAAGATGGAGGAAATCAAGTGCAAGGACAAGAAGGACATCTGCTTTTTAAGCACAATTCACAAGGCAGCAACTGTCAATGTTCATGTCATGTGAAATATGGAAGACACTATTCCTTGTGCAGTGCTAAGCTACAATAACACAATGTGTTGGTATTGATCATGCGGGTCAGGCACTGTCATTCTACCCTGTCATTCACAAGCAGCAAAAAAATATTGCAAAAAATCTTGAATGATGCCTATTGTTTCAGAACATATCATACAAAGCATGTATACTATATCTGCATCATTTATAGTAGTAGTGAGAAGAGCGCTATATAAATGCAAAGAATTGTTATTATTATAGTAGACATAACTTTTGTACTGTGATTATGTTGATGTTTTAATGTTTACATGTTTTTTGTGCATACTGTATAAAAACATTCCACTCTCTGCAACCCTGTTTTGGGCCGATTCATTGCATGGACAGAACAAACTCTGTCTAATGGGGAATAGATAAAATGCAATGGATCATCTGTTGAAGTCACTGTGCCAAATAGGTTTTAGTATACCACCTATGGCATAGTTAGATTTTATTTTCTTTTTCAAAGTGAGACATGTTTACTTTAGAGTTTCAGTACACATAAATGTACTCTTTGTCTTTTAGAAGGCTTTTCAGAGCTATATAGTAACATGAAAGTTAATATTGAATGTCAGATGTGGGTGTATATGGTATTTTATGCAGAATTATGAATACCATGCACATGAATTGTTTTAATTTCTTGTTTAAAACACAAATGAGTAAAATCATTTCACTTCCCAAATCTTCATACAGTATTGCTTTCACTGGTAAATTGCATTAGGTTCAGAATACAGTAATCCCTCCTCCATCACGGGGGTTGCGTTCCAGAGCCACCCGCGAAATAAGAAAATCCGCGAAGTAGAAACCATATGTTTATATGGTTATTCTTATATTGTCATGCTTGGGTCACAGATTTGCACAAAAACACAGGAGGTTGTAGAGAGACAGGAACGTTATTCAAACACTGCAAACAAACATTTGTCTCTTTTTCAAAAGTTTAAACTGTGCTCCATGACAAGACAGAGATGACAGTTCCATCTCACAATTAAAAGAATGCAAACATATCTTCCTCTTCAAAGGAGCAAACAAATCAATAGGGCTGTTTGTCTTTTAAGTATGTGAAGCACCGCGGCACAAAGCTGTTGAAGGTGGCAGCTCACACCCCCTCCGTCAGGAGCAGAGAGAGAGAGAGACAGATAAAAAAAATCAATACGTGCCCTTCGAGCTTTTAAGTATGCGAAGCACCGTGCAGCATGTCGCTTCACTAAGCAGCTGCACAGAAGGTAGCCAACGTGAAGATAATCTTTCAGCATTTTTAGATGAGCGTCCGTATCGTCTAGGTGTGCGAACAGCCCCCCTGCTCACACCCCCTACGTCAGGATCAGAGAAAGTCCGCGCAAGAGAGACAGAGAAAAGTAAGTTGGGTAGCTTCTCAGCCATCTGCCAATAGCGTCCCTTGTATGAAATCAACTGGGCAAACCAACTGAGGAAGCATGTACCAGAAATTACAAGACCCATTGTCCTCAGAAATCCGCGAACCAGCAAAAAATCCGTGATATATATTTAAATATGCTTACATATAAAATCCGCGATAGAGTGAAGCCGCGAAAGGCGAAGCGCGATATAGCGAGGGATCACTGTACAGTCATTAACATATTTTTGCAAAACTGAACATGTTTGTTAAAAATAAATGGCATGATTATGTACATAAGAACACAAGAAATTTATCAAGTGAAACCATTTAGTCCATCAAGCTAATTTTTTTTGACTAACAGTCTGTCCAAATATATCATCCAGATACTTCTTAAAGCTTGTCAAGGTTTCAACATCAAATACTTGACATCAGTTCTTTCCTGACGTACAAATCCACTGATGTCATTCATGATGAAATGATTATACCTGTATTCTCTTGAAAAACGTATTCTGAAAAACTGAAAATAAGTCAGAAAAAGTACACAGACATTTTTGTGCATTCATATAGTTAGTTAAAAGCTATAACATTTTAAATTTTTGTTTATTTAAGTAATGCAAGAGATAGCATATTCTTGTTTATTAAATATTTTTGTAAAAATGAGTTATATTTAGAAATAACTGTGATAAGAGAATGTAATTAAATTTATTAGTAGAGACTTAATACATTTATAAAGTAGATTTATAGGCTTGTAGTTGCTGAAATAACTTATACAGACATCAGTTCAAGTGACACTAGGACACACACAGTCTTGACTTGGGTCACGTACACTCACTCGTAGAGACTCATAACACAGTAGTTAAATAAATCAATGGTTAAGAGTGTGTTTGAAAAATAATGAATACAGAAGTAAGTAACCAAATAACAAATGTGCAGAAACCCACCCAAATAAGTTGGACGGCAATAATTAACTAAATACTGACTAAAAAAGAAAGCCAACAAAACACTAGGCACTAAAGGCATTCACTACACAATCCAAAATACAGTGCAATTTCACAGATGCAAAGAGGACAATAATTAATGAAAATGAAATACCTAATGAACACCCCCCCATGATGAGGTAGTTTCGAGATGATTAGTGGAAGTTTGAAGATCACTTTGACAATAATGAAGAATTCAACTCAGACGGTACAAAACACAAATCCATTGAAAACTGTAATCCTTGGGGTGTGTGCAGTTGTAATCCAAATGAATTGCAGCAGCTGTGAGAACATAAAAGATGACCATGAACCTAACCCAGCTTCTTATTGCTGTGTTATAAATTCAGCACCTCATCTTCTTTCTCCCAGCAGCCCCAGGGTGAACAGCCATTGTGCAGTAGCCACTGAGGCTGCAGGAAATTTTCATGTAGTGCTGCTTGCTACAGTCGCTGCCCCCAGTCTATTGTTTAATGCTGAACCAAGGCTATTTTGATAGTATGATCCTTTTTGGTTCTAAGCAATGCCCATTCTGCAGTATAGCTCACAGGATGTTTTTGGAACCAGTTTAGTCGTAATTTACAGTATCTGAGACTTTGGAGAGGGGAAGATTCCTGATCCCGACTTTCTCACTAACCGAGAACTGAGCAGTCTTGTCTGTCCAGTTGTATGACTGAGATTGCCTGAACTGGCGCTCCGGTTTCCTCCCACAGTCCAAAGACATGCAGGTTAGGTGGGTTGGCGATTCTAAATTGGCCCTAGTGTGTGCTTGGTGTGTGGGTGTGTTTGTGTGTGTCCTGCGGTGGGTTGGCACCCTGCCCAGGATTGTTTCCTGCCTTGTGCCCTGTGTTGGCTGGGATTGGCTCCAGCAGACCCCCGTGACCCTGTGTTCAGATTCAGCGGGTTGGAAAATGGATGGATGGATGGATGGATGGACTGCCATCATCTTCTCCTTAAACTGTTGTGTAATATTGTTCCTGTAAAGGTGTGTCTGGTTTGGGAGGATTTGTATTACCTTTCAATGTAGGCATCTCACCTGTAACCTTGTGCATCGCCATGTTCATTTTGAACTGGAGTGTGAGCAACCATTTTTTGACTACTGATGGTGGCCTCCAACAAAGGATATAATCATTGTTTTCAGGGTCCAGTTCACCCACTCCGTGCATTTGTATTTGGAGTGGTATGTAGTAGTCTTCAGGTAGATCACCCCCACTGTCTTTTTCACTTAGCGCTGCTAAAATATCATCCACACCATATTTAGTAAAAGTGAAAACAACTCAAACAACTACATAAAATGCTTACTTATTTGTCGCCCATTTACCTACAATGTGGTATTTTAATAATAATAATTCTTTATTTTTATATTGTGCTTTTCTTGCTACTCAAATCATTTCCCTGCCAAGAAACGTGTAATTAACAATCCTGTAATAATATCTATGATTACAATTGTAACAAAACATTTTCAAACTGTCTTTATTCAGTTCAGGTTCATGTGCAACTGCAGCTTGTTGCAGAAGAGGAACATGCTGTGGCTTTCATGTTTAGTTTATGGTTTTTATTTGTCCTATGCTCATCGATTCATGTATTTCCTTAACCTTCTTAATCCAGTTCAGGGATAAAAGGGGAGACAGAGACCACACAGCAGAAAACTATCCAGGTTAGGATGTTGTAGCACATACCCAAGGCCACTAATACAGGTCCAGTCTGTTTATCTACTATCTTGTGGAACGCGAGAGGAAAAAAGTCGCTTAAGAAAAATCTATGCAAATATTGAAAAAGAAAATATAAAAATTTGATTGGGCCATGAATTGTACCCAATCTCTGAATGCTGACAGGGCTAATTGGTACATCACTGTGTTGGTCTAGTATTCTATGTTTTTGAAAAAGAACATATGATCACTTCCTAAATGAGATCCTGCATGACTGGGGTGCAAATGGTGCTGCTTGGTGATTTTGATTTCTGTTTGTTGCATAGTCTTCTTGGTTAAAAATAAGCTCAGGTAGCAAAATAAAGATTCTAGTCACCCATGGACATTTAATCAAGAGAATGAGATTTGTGTTTTGTTGTTACGGGTTTTGAACTATTGATTTAAACTCACTTTACTGTTCCTCCATTTAGTGTTCTGTTGTCATCTGTTTATGCTTGTCCGTGTATTTTGCAGCTATGCGTGCCTTGGAAGTACTTCTTCCTGCTGTTCCACCACCTCCCCGGGAACTTTCTGAAGAGGAAAAAAAACGTCTTGCAGACCAAGAGGAAAATACTCTGAGAGAACTGCGACTATTTCTCAGGGATGTGACCAAACGGCTGGCAACTGACAAGCGCTTTAATATCTTCTCCAAGCCTGTTGATATTGAAGAGGTGCATTTTAAATTTCTTCTTCTTTTCCCCATGTATCAACAGTTGTAGTGCATTAATATAGAAAAATGTCTCATGTTGTTTTGAATCTATGCAAAAATTAGTATCAGTGGTCAAAGAGATATTATTGCATCACAGTTTAGTTTTTATAGTGTCTTGCAGACATTCTTCCCTAATTATACTTGAATTTCTTGCTAATGTCTTGTTTTTTTGTTAACACTTATACTCAAGACAAAGTTTAAAAGGTAAAATTCATCATCTTTCAGCAGATATCTTTAAAAGTCAAAATCTAGAATATCCTGATTACATACATATGAAAGCCCTACATATTAATATTTTGTTGATTCTCTTTCTCCTCTTATTTAATATTAAATCGTTTATAGTAGATATCTACCAGCTTTGTATATTGCTTGCAGCTAATTGTGGCTCATTCCTCTTGGCAGATTTAAGCAAAAGTGACTGACTGACTTGAATTAAACATTTCTTTTAAGAGATGATCAGTGTTTTGTATCACCTGGGTTAATTTTTAATGAATTTAAATGTCTCACATTTCTAGCTCAAAATCTGTGTGCAAAGAAAACCTCTAAGCAATTAAAGAACCAGTTCATTACTATAACATGAACACACCAGTTCATTTACAAAAACAATGTATTTAACCATTTTTAGAAGGTAGTGCATAACATTTGTTAATGAGTGCTTCAGAATTACTTATTGAAGAAGGAGATTGACATTCACACAATCTGCAGTGGAATAGTTTGTATGATGCTGCACTCCTCGAATTTTACAGTAAATTCGGAGACACTTAATTTATTTGATTTTCTCACCAAACACTTTCAGCCACTGCATTGAAGTCTTAAAGAACAAACTCCCTCACCTAAGTTATGAACCGAATAGTCAGTATTCTGCTGTTGTGTGGGTTTTAGGTTAGAGTCAGCCACAGAGGGTGTAGACTACCTTGAATAAAAATGTTTGATGCACTTACCAGAAAAATGTTTTCTTTAGTATTTCCCAGCCATTTGCTTTAAAGTGATTTCCAGCTTTCCTTATGTTTCCATCACTATACTTCTAGAAATATGTAATATGCTGTATACGAGGGGCAGTCAAAAAGTTCCTGGAACTGTGAT
Source organism: Erpetoichthys calabaricus (assembly GCF_900747795.2). Classification (NCBI taxonomy): domain Eukaryota; kingdom Metazoa; phylum Chordata; class Cladistia; order Polypteriformes; family Polypteridae; genus Erpetoichthys; species Erpetoichthys calabaricus. Next base: position 142,928,599 of record NC_041396.2, read on the forward strand.
ATAGCGGGTGAGTGAGAAATAAGATTACACACGCATTGTTGTGGGGGTGTGCAGCACGTCTGTAGACCAGCTGCAACAGGTCTGAATTGGTTTCTGCATGTAATATTGTTTTAATTACTGTTTGGGTTAGACGTGTGCATGGTCATTCAGCTCAAATGTCTCAGTTCGAACAATGTGCTAACATCAAGTTCATGTGCAAATCTACAAATCGACGTGCTGCGCTCCCCCCCACAACAATGTGTGCATAATCTGATCTCTCACTCACATGTTACAGTGCATCCGGAAAATATTCACAGTGCATCACTTTTTCCACATTTTGTTCTGTTACAGACTTAAATTCATTTTTTTCCTCAGAATTCTACACACAACACCCCATACTGACAACGTGAAAAAAGTTTACTTGAGGTTTTTGCAAAATTATTAAAAATAAAAAAACTGAGAAATCCCATGTACATAAGTATTCACAGCCTTTGCTCAATACTTTGTCGATGCACCTTTGGCAGCAATTCTAGCCTCAAGTCTTTTTGAATATGATGCCACAAGCTTGGCACACCTATCCTTGGCAAGTTTCGCCCATTCCTCTTTGCAGCACCTCTCAAGCTCCATCAGGTTGGATGGGAAGCGTCGGTGCACAGCCATTTTAAGATCTCTCCAGAGATGTTCAATCGGATTCAAGTCTGGGCTCTGGCTGGGCCACTCAAGGACATTCACAGAGTTGTCCTGAAGCCACTCCTTTGATATCTTGGCTGTGTGCTTAGGGTCGTTGTCCTGCTGAAAGATGAACCGTCGCCCCAGTCTGAGGTCAAGAGCGCTCTGGAGCAGGTTTTCATCCAGGATGTCGCTGTACATTGCTGCAGTCATCTTTCCCTTTATCCTGACTAGTCTCCCAGTCCCTGCCGCTGAAAAACATCCCCACAGCATGATGCTGCCACCACCATGCTTCACTGTAGGGATGGTATTGGCCTGATAATGAGCGGTGCCTGGTTTCCTCCAAACGTGACGCCTGGCATTCACACCAAAGAGTTCAATCTTTGTCTCATCAGACAGAGAATTTTCTTTCTCAAGGTCTGAGAGTCTTTCAGGTGCCTTTTGGCAAACTCCAGGCAGGCTGCCATGTGCCTTTTACTAAGGAGTGGCTTCCGCCTGGCCACTCTACCATACAGGCCTGATTGGTGGATTCCTGCTGAGATGGTTGTCCTTCTGGAAGGTCCTTCTGTCTCCACAGAGGACCTCTGGAGCTCTGACAGAGTGACCATTGGGTTCTTGGTCACCTCCCTGACTAAGGCCCTTCTCCCCTGTTCACTCAGTTTAGATGGCCGGCCAGCTCTAGGAAGAGTCCTGGTGGTTTCGAACTTCTTCCACTTACGGATGATGGAGGCCACTGTGCTCATTGGGACCTTCAAAGCAGCAGAAATTTTTCTGTAACCTTCCCCAGATTTGTGCCTCGAGACAATCCTGTCTCGGAGGTCTACAAACAATTCCTTTGACCTCATGCTTGGTTTGTGCTCTGACATGAACTGTCAACTGTGGGACCTTATATAGACAGGTGTGTGCCTTTCCAAATCATGTCCAATCAACTGAATTAACCACAGGTGGACTCCAGTTAAGCTGCAGAAACATTTCAAGGATGATCAGGGGAAACAGGATGCACCTGAGCTCAATTTCGAGCTTCATGGCAAAGGCTGTGAATACTTATGTACGTGTGCTTTCTCAATTTTTTTATTTTTAATAAATTTGCATAATCCTCAAGTAAACTTTTTTCATGTTGTCATTATGGGGTGTTGTGTGTAGAATTCTGAGGAAAAAAGTGAATTTAATCCATTTTGGAATAAGGCTGTAACAGAACAAAATGTGGAAAAAGTGATGCGCTGTGAATACTTTCTGGATGCACTGTATATCACAATTCCTGGAACTTTTTAATTTTAGTTATATGCACATTATTTTCTAAAATATTGCAGGACTGGAAGAAAGGATTCTGAATTTACACATCCAGTCTTGTGCTCATTCAGTCTGAAAAAATGAATATAATTGGGCGGGGAAAGAAAGATGATCAGACATTACATTATGGAGTAGTGTGAAGGGATCAGGCAAAATCAGTGTATTGGCATTTAAATTTATTACACGGATAAGTTCTTTAGAAGGCTAATTCATGACTTTTATTTGTAAAGTTTGACACTAACAGATTTAACTATGATCTTGTAAACAAGTAAAATATCTTACTAAGTTTAAGGTCTACAAAGTTTAACATGTTTTTCATGTATACAATAGTAATCAGTAACTAACAACTTTTAATGTTTCCATACAGATGTTATTTACCTCAGTAATATATAGTAAGTTATTGTTTATATGGCAGAAGAGTGGATGAAAGTTTTATCTAGTGGTGATGAGTTTTTGAACAAGAAGTGAGATACAAATTATTCAGTTTAGCTATTAACCACTGTAAAGGAAAAGCTGAAGGTTGCTAATTTGTGTCTTTGTATCCTGTTTATTCATATAAAGGTTAACCCAAGCTTGTTTCTCTTTCAGGTTTCAGACTACTTAGAAGTAATAAAACAACCAATGGATTTATCAACAATTATGACCAAAATTGATACACACAAATATTTTACTGTGAAGGATTTTCTGGTGGATATTGACCTCATCTGTAGCAATGCACTTGAATATAATCCAGATAAAGACCCTGGAGGTACATTATTGAATCTTTTAGCTCCCGAAAGGTAGTAGTCATATTAGTGAAGAAGGGCTTTAAAATATTGAGTAGTGTTTAATTGTGCCTTAATGTTATTCAGTAAATTAATATGTTCTTTATATTTGCATGTACTATGGCTCTTTATATTCATTTATATACTGTTGTAGGGTTGCCTCGATACCAACATTTTTCTAGTCTACACTAATACCAGTGAAAGTTTACAATTCTCAATATCCGTTTGATACTACAGCAAAAACAGAAAACCCACTCAACATGTCATTTAAAACAAAGCTTTACATGAACAAATACTAGTTCAACCAATAGCACTCATCCATCAAGAAACTAAACAATTGCTTTTCATTAAAAGTACCTCCATTAATCAAGTGAAAAAATGTGCTTTTATTCTGTAATAAAGTATAAAATACCTAAATACTAACAATGACAACAGCTTTCAAATGGGGTACTGCCTAGTTGTGAATTTCCCCTTGGGATTAATAAAGTATCTATCTATCTAGTTACCTAATACAATGAACATTCTTTTGCACAGCTTTCCGTGCAGAACAGTACAAGCATCAAGATAAGAAAACAGGTAAAGATACTGTATGTATTAAAATAAGAATATCGACCCACAGATTCAGATATGAACTGTCACAATAACTACCATGATCATGAGGTGAACTAACAGTGAATGTGTCAGAATGGAACACATCAGAATCTTTATATTTGATTTTCTAACTTTTCACTTTTTAGATAATACTAGGGGGTTCCCCCCCTGCTCGCTTCACTCGCCAGCCACTTCATGTCTCGCTCCTCCAAAACCCCCTCTTAAATGGTGATAAAATGGGAAAGTTTTTTTTTTTTTTTATTATCATTATAACCTCCTCTTTGCTCGATCAGCTGCTGGGTTGCTGTTGCCGTGCCGCATGATCTGCATCTTGCACGGCGCTTCAAACATTTAAAATCCTGTACAGGAGCTGTCCTCCTCTTTGTCTTTATTTCCAGCCCTGGGCGTGGTTAAATCTCTTGGCACAAATTCTCATCTCGCCGGACATGAGTTCTTGATATTTTTTAGTTAATTATTTAAAAACTGAATAAGAATCTGAAAACCTCACATTACAGTTTGTAAAATTCTGAAAAGATAGTGGGGTCACTATTCAGTCTCATTAATAGTGTTTCTGTGGCTAGATGAATTGGAATCATAGTATATAGCGACACAACATCGAACTATAGAGACAAGAACTAAGCTATCCACTGAAGACTTAATGCACCCAATATCACTTTGCCAAAAAACTCACTTTCATTTCAATGGCAAATACTACATTCAAAAAGAAGGCATGCCAGTGGGATCGCCGCTATCAGGACTCCTAGCCGAACTGGTAATGCAGCGATTCAAATATGTGACTCTCTCCCATTTCACACCCAAAATTTGGATACGCTACGTAGACACATTTGTCATATTAAAAAATGACCAGCCGAACAAGTTCTACAACCATATCAACACAACATTCCCTGCAATCCAATTCACCATGGAAAAAGAAATGAACCGACACATCAGCTTCCTGGACATCTCCATTGAAAGAAATAACGATGCCACCCTGACCACTAGTGTTTACCGTAAGGAATGCTATTCAGACAAGATATTACACTTTGCCAGCAACCACCCATTGTCTCATAAACAGAGTTGTGTTAAAACTTTATTCAGAAGAGTCCACACCCATTGTAATACGAAGGAAACAAAAATGAACGAAAGACACTATCTTTTCCACCTTTTCACTTCAAACGGATACTTAAAGATATTCATTAAACAATGCCTACACAGAAGACGCCAAAAAACTCGGCAAACAATTGACTCGAACCAGACCCCCCATCCCACTTGGTACACACTCCCTTATCAACACGGTGTGTCTGAAGGCGCAGCACGCATCCTGTCCAAATCAGGCATCAGAATTGCACACAAACCCGCGAACAATCTGCACACTGTCCTTTTCAACACGAAAAACAAGAAATCGACGACAGAAACATGAAATGCAGTTTATAGCATTCCATGCAGTTCTTGCCCAGCAGTATACATAGGACAAACATCAAAAAGATTTGCAACTCGCATACAGGAACATCGCAATGCCGTTAGAAGGAAGGACTCAAGATCACAGATCTATACGCATACAAAATCAACAGGACATACGTTTAACTGGGACAATGTACAAATAAGATTTAAGGCCAGTACTAAAAGTGCCAGAGAACTGGCTGAATATTGGCTATCAGACAAAAACGCCATTAACAGACATTTGGACATAAACCCAGCATATGCAAACTTAAGTAGAACATGTTCATAATAAATAAAACGTTACGACCTGTACAACGTTCCCAACGAATTGTACAATATATTGCCTTTAATTCTTGTAAGTCTAAGCATTAACCTCTGATGAAGGCACCTGGTAGGGGCTGAAAGCTCAGGAATAAAAACTACTTTATAATACGTGATTCATTTTTCTCCCTTTGTGGATCTCCAGCTGCTAATATGCAAACCGTATTACAGACCTTCGCTTCCACACACACACACACACACACACATATATATATATATATATTCACGGCAATCGAAGTCTGTGTCACAATCTGATTGTATGGGTGGTTACCTACCAAGTAACACTTGTGGTTGGCCAGCAATCTGCTAACATCCGCCACGGTGCCCTCAGTTTGTGAGGAGCAGATCATAGAATGGTTGAAATAGTTTACTGTCAAATAAATGCAAAGAGTACGCGACACGTGTTTCGCCCTCATTCTGGGCTCATGAGGCGTACACACTCCACTGCACTCCCTTTGGGGAATCGAACCTCGGACGTCAGCGCCAGAGGCGATGCCCCTAACGTTGCGCCACAGCGTGTGGTTCGTTTATTTGACAGCATGTAGATCGGGGTAATTACATTCATGGCATTCGAAGTCTGTGTCACAATCTGATTGTATGGGTGGTTACCTACCAGGTAACGCTTGTGGTTGGCCAGCAATCTGCTAACATCCGCCACGGTGCCCTCAGTTTGTGAGGAGCAGATCATAGAATGGTTGAAATAGTTTACTGTCAAATAAACGAACCACACGCCGTGGCGCAACGTTAGGGGCATCGCCTCTGGCGCTGACGTCCGAGGTTCAATTCCTGAAAGGGAGTGCAGTGGAGTGTGTACGCCTGATGAGCCCAGAATGAGGGCGAAACACGTGTCGCGTACTCTTTGTATTTATTTGACAGTAAACTATTTCAACCATTCTATGATCTGCTCCTCACAAACTGAGGGCACCGTGGCGGATGTTAAAAGATTTCTGGCCAACCACAAGCGTTACCTGGTAGGTAACCACCCATACAATCAGATTGTGACACAGACTTCGAATGCCGTGAGTGTAATTACCCCGATGTACATGCTGTCAAATAAACGAACCACACGCCATGGCGCAATGTTAGGGGCATCGCCTCTGGCGCTGACGTCCGAGGTTCGATTCCCGAATGGGAGTGCAGTGGAGTGTGTACGCCTGATGAGCCCAGAATGAGGGCGAAACACGTGTCGCGTACTCTTTGCATTTATTTGACAGTAAACTATTTCAACCATTCTATGATCTGCTCCTCACAAACTGAGGGCACCGTGGCGGATGTTAGCAGATTGCTGGCCAACCACAAGCGTTACCTGGTAGGTAACCACCCATACAATCAGATTGTGACACAGACTTCGAATGCCGTGAATGTAATTACCCCGATCTACATGCTGTCAAATAAACGAACCACACGCCGTGGCGCAACGTTAGGGGCATCGCCTCTGGTGCTGACGTCCGAGGTTCGATTCCCGAAAGGGAGTGCAGTGGAGTGTGTACGCCTGATGAGCCCAGAATGAGGGCGAAACATGTGTCGCGTACTCTTTGCATTTATTTGACAGTAAACTATTTCAACCATATATATAATAATAATAATAATAATAATAATGTGTGTATATGTATGTGTGTATGTGTATATATGTATGTATATATGTGTGTGTGTGTGTGTATATATGTGTGTGTGTGTGTGTGTGTGTGTGTGTGTATGTATGTATATGTGTACAGGTGCTGGTCATAAAATTAGAATATCATGACAAAGTTGATTTATTTCAGTAATTCCATTCAAAAAGTGAAACTTGTATATTAGATTCATTCATTACACACAGACTGATGTATTTCAAATGTTTATTTCTTTTAATGTTGATGATTATAACTGACAACTAATGAAAGTCCCAAATTCAGTATCTCGGAAAATTAGAATATCAATTAAGACCAATGCAAAAAAAGGATGTTTAGAAATGTTGGCCAACTGAAAGGTATGAACATGAAAAGTATGAGCATGTACAGCACTCAATATTTAGTTGGGGCTCCTTTGGCCTGGATTACTGCAGCAATGTGGCGTGGCATGGAGTCGATCAGTCTGTGGCACTGCTCAAGTGTTATGAGAGCCCATGTTGCTCTGATAGTGGCCTTCAGCTCTTCTGAATTGTTGGATCTGGCGTATTGCATCTTCCTCTTCACAATACCCCATAGATTTTCTATGTGGTTAAGGTCAGGCAAGTTTGCTGGCCAATCAAGAACAGGGATACCATGGTCCTTAAACCAGGTACTGGTAGCTTTGGCACTGTGTGCAGGTGCCAGGTCCTGTTGGAAAATGAAATCTGCATCTCCATAAAATTCGTCAGCAGCAGGAAGCATGAAGTGCTCTAAAACTTCCTGGTAGATGGCTGCGTTGACCTTGGACCTCAGAAAACACAATGGACCAACACCAGCAGATGACATGGCACCCCAAACCATCACTGACTGTGGAAACTTTACACTGGACCTCACGCAACGTGGATTCTGTGCCTCTTCTCTCTTCCTCCAGACTCTGGGACCTTGATTTCCAAAGGAAATGCAAAATTTACTTTCATCAGAGAACATAACTTTGGACCACTCAGCAGCAGTCCAGTCCTTTTTGTCTTTAGCCCAGGCGAGACACTTCTGACGCTGTCTCTTGTTCAAGAGTGGCTTGACACAAGGAATGCGACAGCTGAAACCCATGTCTTGCATGGCTGGAGTGCTGTACAATAATGAGTGTCTGCAGGCAACAGTGAAGCATGATGGAGGTTCCTTGAACGTTTGGGGCTGCATTTCTGCAAATGGAGTTGGAGATTTGGTCAGGATTAATGGTGTTCTCAATGCTGAGAAATACAGGCAGATACTTATCCATCATGCAATACCATCAGGGAGGCGTATGATTGGCCCCAAATTTATTCTGCAGCAGGACGACGACCCCAAACATACAGCCAAAGTCATTAAGAACTATCTTCAGCATAAAGAAGAACAAGAAGTCCTGGAAGTGATGGTATGGCCCCCACAGAGCCCTGATCTCAACATCATCGAGTGTGTCTGGGATTACATGAAGAGACAGAAGGATGTGAGGAAGCCTACATCCACAGAAGATCTGTGGTTAGTTCTCCAAGATGTTTGGAACAACCTACCAGCCAAGTTCCTTCAAAAACTGATGCTGTTTTGAAGGCAAAGGGTGGTCACACCAAATATTGATTTGATTTAGATTTCTCTCTTGTTCATTCACTGCATTTTGTTGATTGATGAAAATAAATGATTAACACTTCCATTTTTGAAAGCATTCTTTGTTTACAGCATTTTTTCACACCTGCCTAAAACTTTTGCACAGTACTGTATATATATATGTGTGTGTGTGTGTGTGTGTATATATATATATATATATATATATATATATATATATATAATATACAGTAATCCCTCCTCCATCGCGGGGGTTGCGTTCCAGAGCCACCCGCGAAATAAGAAAATCCGCGAAGTAGAAACCATATGTTTATATGGTTATTTTTATATTGTCATGCTTGGGTCACAGATTTGCGCAGAAACACAGGAGGTTGTAGAGAGACAGGCACGTTATTCAAACACTGCAAACAAACATTTGTCTCTTTTTCAAAAGTTTAAACTGTGCTCCATGACAAGACAGAGATGACAGTTCTGTCTCACAATTAAAAGAATGCAAACATATCTTCCTCTTCAAAGGATTGTGTCAGGAGCAGATCATGTCACAGAGATTGAGAAAAGGAAACAAATCAATGTTTGGCTTTTAAGTATGTGAAGCACCGCGGCACAAAGCTGTTGAAGGCGGCAGCTCACACCCCCTCCGTCAGGAGCAGACAAAGAGAGAGATAGAGAGACAGAGTTTGTTTTTCAAGCAAAAATCAATACGTGCCCTTCGAGCTTTTAAGTATGCGAAGCACAGCTGCACAAAAGATAGCAACGTGAAGATAATCTTTCAGCATTTTTTGACGAGCGTCCGTATTGTCTAGGTGTGCGAACAGCCCCCCTGCTCAATCCCCCTACGTCAGGATCAGAGAAAGTCAGCGCAAGAGAAAGAGAATAGTAAGCTGGGTAGCTTCTCAGCCATCTGCCAATAGCGTCCCTTGTATGAAATCAACTGGGCAAACCAACTGAGGAAGCATGTACCAGAAATTAAAAGACCCATTGTCCGCAGAAACCCGCGAAGCCGTGAAAAATCCGCGATATATATTTAAATATGCTTACATATAAAATCCGCGATGGAGTGAAGCCGCGAAAGGCGAAGCGCGATATAGCAAGGGATTACTGTATATATATATATATATATATATATATATAAAATAAGTAATAGAGACAGAGAGAGTAGATATGCTTTATAATAATGTAGCTTGATTTATGTGTACAATATTTTTAAAATGTAGCAAACACTGTTAAAAAGGATAAAAAAAAAAGTTGAGGCTTTTATAACTCTTTTTATAAACTCTTCATAAACTACAAACAAAAACCCAAATTTACAAAAAGTTAAACTATTGTTGAATCTACAAATCTCCTTAAAAGACTGCTGTTATATTGTGATGGAACATTACTAAACAGTAAGAACACACCAACCTACAGTCCAACACAGTGATGTAATACTAGCACTTAGACGTGGCTTATTGTGGAAAGCTTTTGGGGACCCCTCTCCTCAAAACATACACATTCTTTTACTTGTGCAGATTCTTTTTTAATTTGAACTCACTTTGTAATGTCTAATTTTGTTTTACGCTGACCTTTAACAGCCTCTTAAGGTATACAGCACATACCTTTTCTATATCATGGTACTGTATCCATTGTATATACAGAATGAAGCATTGTGGGTAGCAGAGAAAGAAGATCAAAGAAGGGGTACTTATTTTCATGTGTCTAACATATTAGATTTACTTGTTAGTGTATTATAATTGTGTGGTAGTTATCCATAGTGTGCATAAAATGAAGCAATCTAAGTTCAGTCTATAAGTTAATTGTGTAAATTGTTAGTTTACTACTTTCTGATAAACATTAAAAAACAAGGTTACTTGTCATTTTCATTACAGATTTAATTAGATACTTTAAATGAAGAATATCTAATATGTTAATGTTTATAATTATGTTTGTGTTTTCACTATCCTTTTTGCTGCTTAGCAGCATAGTTTGTAAAGTAGTATCATCTAGTGACCATTTTCACAATTACACCTGAAAGGATTTTCTGCATTTTATTTATAATTCATTTAAGTGTTCAATTAGTGTATTAATAATAGTTGTATTTATTTTATTGTGGACCCCAGTTGAAGACATCAGTTGTAATGTGCTGTGGAACTGGAATCACCCTAAAAATGTCTTAATTATCACGCTGCTGCAAATGCCTACTATTCCTGCAAAGACTTAAAATTTTCTCTCTTTCATCCCATGTCAGCCAAGTAACAAATCAGCATTCTTAAAATGCTGTCTTTGACAGTTTTCACTTAAAGTAATTATTGAACTATTCTTATCAGAATACAAAAGCAAATACATATTAGGTACGTTTTGCATGTAACATAGCAGTGTCTCTTCTAAAGTTTCTCAAGTAGCATTTTAAGTCACTTCAAGAAAAGTTCTACCTCTTCCAGAAAAAATATGCTCCTTCCCCCTACACCACTTTAAACACTTGCAGTATATGTTTAATAGGCTTATTATTGTCAAATATACAGTGGCATGCAAAAAGTATTCATTGAAAGTCATCATAATTTTAATTCAAGCTCTACACATTAGTGCTTTCTTAAAAACCCTTTTGAAGCAGTAACAGCCTTAATTCTTTTGTGGTAATTGTGTGCTAGACTTGCACATTGTTCAGAAGTGATTCTTTCCTGTTCTTCTTGGCAGAAAGCATTTTTCAAATAGTACCACACATAGGGTTAAGATCAGGGCTTTGACTTGGCCATTCCCCAATATTCCCCTTTCTGTCACCTTTGTGTCATTTGTGATTAATTTGTCATTTGTGTAAAACTGGAGCTTCCAAAGCACAGAGATTGAAATACCTACGCAAACACTAACTTTAGAGTTTTTCTTCTTCAGTTAACACTAGAATCCCTGAAGCTTATGAAAATATTTGTAATTCCCTTGCACCTCCTCTTCAGCGCTTTTGTTTTCCAAATTTGTTAATCAGCCCTGGTAGCAGGCAGCTTGCTCACCCATCCCCCACCGAGGCAGCTGAAGTTGTACACCAAATTCTCACAGCTGAAGTCTGTGTATCTGGGTGTGTAGTGTCTGTAATTGTATAGAGTAAATAATATATCGTTGTTTGGAATGCGAACATATTATATGTGTATTCTGTCTACAATGATCTATGTAAATGTAGGATAACAGGAAATGCAAGGCAAGAAATGTTGAATGCATAACTAAAACAGAAGTGGGGTCTAGCCTCATGTGGGGAGGCAAAATGGGGGGGTGGGGGGATAAAGGGGGAAGAGAAGGAGAGCAGGTTATATCTAATCTATTCTTATAATCCTTATAATTATAAATATCAATGCAGCAACAGGCTAACATGCAACAACTCCTGGGGAATCTTGAAACTAAGATTAAAACTGCCATATTACCAATTAAAACTATAAAATGACATTAAAAACTCAGAATCAATGTCTCCATGATGGGACAGTTAACTTTGTGAGCTGGAATGTTAAAGGCCTGAATCACGAATTAAAGAGAAAGAAAGTATGCTCTCACCTAACAGGCTTAAACGCTAAAATAGTATTTTTACAGGAGACCCATTTACTAACCAAGGATCAGTTCAGATTACAAAAAGACTGGACTGGCCAAATGTTCCATTCTAGCTTTATAAAGAAAACTAGAGGGGTGGGAATTCTCATACATAGAACAGTTCCATTTGTAGCATCAGAGGTAGTGTCGGACCCAGAAGGGAGATATGTGATGGTCATGGGCAACTTATATAACAGTAAAATGATTTTGATAAATGTTTATGCACCCAATGTTGATGATAAGGAATTCATGCAAAATCTATTTGCATCCATTCCCAATGTGAACACTCATAAAATTATAATGGCTGGGGACTTTAATTGTGTTTTAAATCCACTCTTAGATAGGACTCCTGTGACAGGGGGGACGACATCTAATACTGCAAAGATAATTACACAGTTTTTAAATGATCACAACTTATCAGACCCCTGGAGGTTTCTTAACCCAAACTCAAGAACATATTCGTTCTACTCACCAGTGCATTATAGCTACTCAAGAATTGATTATTTTTTTATAGATAATAATTTCCTGCCTACAATTAAATCATGCAAATATGACACAATTGCTATCTCTGACCATGCCCCTCTAGTCTTGGAGCTAAAATCAATAAGCCCCTCGTACTCACCTCGCAGATGGCGTCTTAACCCTCTTTTATTGGCAGACGAGAACTGCACAGAATTTATATCCAAACAAATCAGCTTCTTCCTAGAGACAAACACGTCTACAGAGGTTTCTGCAGGAACACTCTGGGAAACTCTAAAGGCCTTCCTAAGAGGCCAGATTATTTCATATCTTTCCCATAGAAATAAATTAGAAACCAAGAAAGTGTCAGAGTTAAGAAATGAAATTACTAGAATAGATGAAGAACAAGCCAGGCGTCCAAGTGAAGCTCTTCACAGGAAAAGGCAGGCCCTGCATACAGAACTTAACATCTTAACAACTAAAGAAACTGAACAACTTATTTATAAGTCTAGACAGCATTACTATGAACACGGAGAAAAAGCTAATAAGCTTTTAGCTCAACAAATTCATAAACAAGAAGTTCACAATGCAATACCAGTAATCACCAACAAGAATGGAGAAGAAATCATCGACCATAATAAAATAATGCACACATTTAGAGATTACTATAAGTCTTTATATTCCACTGAGCCCAAAGAAGACAACACGCAATCTAATGCATTTCTGGATAATTCACAAATACCACAAATAGATGCTTTAAGTGCTGAGGAACTAGGTAAACCTCTAACGCTAACAGAATTACTAGACGCTATAAAGTCACTACAAAGCGGGAAATCATCAGGCCCTGATGGTTACCCCGTAGAGTTTTATAAGAAATTCTCCACTCAGCTAGCTCCACTCTTATTGGTAACATTTACAGAAGCTAAAGACTACCAAATACTACCTCAAACATTTCGACAAGCATTAATCACCGTCTTTCCTAAACAAAATAAGGACTTGTTACAATGTGCATCATATAGACCAATTTCACTCCTGAATAATGATGTTAAGATACTCTCAAAAATCCTAGCTAGAAGGATGGAGAAAGTGCTGCCCTCGGTAATATCACAAGATCAAACTGGATTTATTAAAGGCCGACATCTATCTTCAAATCTCCGACGCTTGTTTAATGTTATATATTCACCAGCAAAATCAAACACCCCAGAGATATTACTATCATTAGACGCAGAAAAGGCATTTGACATGATCGAATGGAATTACCTTTTCACTGCATTGGAGAAATTTGGGTTTGGCCCGAATATTTGTGCTTGGATTAAACTACTGTATACCAGTCCAGAAGCTTCAGTTTGTATTAATAAAATTTGCTCAGACTACTTTAAACTAGAACGTGGTACCAGACAAGGATGTCCCTTGTCGCCACTGTTGTTTGCAATCGCTATTGAACCACTGGCGGTTCACTGCCGAAATTCTCATCAGATAAAGGGGATTGTCAGAGAAGGACTGGAACAGAAAATTTCTCTATATGCAGATGATATGGTCTTATATATATCGGACCCAGAAAACACTGTCCCTGCTGTTTTAACAGCACTAACAGAATTTCAAAAGATATCTGGTCTTAGAATTAATCTGAATAAAAGTATACTCTTTCCAGTGAACTCACAAGCATATAATATTAAATTAGACACCCTACCTTTTACCATAGCAGATCAGTTTAAATACCTAGGGGTAAATATCACAAGTAAACATAAAGCTCTTTATCAACAAAATTTTGGCGTCTGTATGGAAAAAATTAAGCAAGACTTGCATAGATGGTCAACCCTTCATCTCACTCTAGCCGGAAGAATTAACATTGTTAAGATGAATATCCTTCCTAAACTTCTCTTTTTATTTCAAAACATTTCAATATATATCAATAAATCGTTTTTTAAACAGTTAGATTCAATAATAACCTCATTCATTTGGAACTCAAAACACCCACGTATCCGAAGAGCGACCCTACAAAGACCTCAGGCAGAAGGTGGCACGGCTTTACCTAATTTTCAGTTTTATTACTGGGCAGCAAACATACAAGCCATAAAAACCTGGACACAAATAAATGCACATACACAGGCTTGGTCTGCAATAGAAGTAAAATCCTGTAGTACTTCTTTATATTCCCTGCTCTGCTCTCCAATAAATGAAAGTTATCGCAAATATACTAATAACCCAATTGTGCTTTACTCACTCAGAATATGGAACCAAATTAGGAAGCATTTTAAGATGGAAAATCTTTTATCAGTGGCACCTTTGCAAGGGAACCACCTCTTTCAACCTTCGCAAGTATATCCAGTTTTTAATACCTGGAAAAGTTTTGGGATTAAAATGCTCAGAGATCTTTATATAGACAACATATTTACATCTTTTGAACAATTACATTCAAAATTTAACCTCCCAGCTACACATTTCTTTTACTATCTTCAAATTAGAAATTTTGTTAAACAGAAATTGCCCGATTTTCCCCCACCTTGCACCCTCCACAATGCTGGAAAAAATACTGCTCAATTCAGAGGAAACAAACACTATTTCCGCAATATATAAAATCTTATTAGAGTCCCTACCTTTCAAAGATCCAAGAGGACATTGGGAAGAAGATCTCTTAATCAATATATCAGAAAAGGAGTGGAAGGTAGCAAAGCAGAGAATTCACTCGAGTTCTATATGCGCAAAGCATAGAATTATTCAACTAAAAATTATATATCGAGCTCATCTGTCTCGCTTAAAACTGTCCAAAATGTTTCCAGGCCAGGATCCAACCTGCGAGCGCTGCAACCAAGCTCCTGCCTCACTGGGTCACATGTTCTGGGCCTGCACCAAACTAACATCATTTTGGACAAAAATTTTTAAGTGCCTCTCAGACAGCCTTAGTATCACAATCCCTCCTAACCCACTAACAGCTGTGTTTGGTGTCCTTCCAGATGGACTTGAATTGGAGAAGGACAAACAAACGGTGATTGCATTCACTACACTCTTGGCACGCAGACTTATTTTGTTAAATTGGAAGAATCCTAATTCTCCTCTTATAAGTCAGTGGGAAACTGATGTTTTATATTATTTGAAATTGGAAAAAATCAAATTTTCAGTTAGAGGATCTGTACAAAATTTTTTCAAAACTTGGCAGGATTTAATCAATATTATTTTAGAATAAGAGAATTAACTATTATTGTATTTAACTCCCTTCTCCATCTCTTATTTATATAGATATTTACTTCTCCCCTTCTTTTGTCTAATGTTGCCTTATTAAAAAGCTTAAAGAAATTTTCCTTTAGCTAAGCTCTCCTTCTCAGGGGTGGGGTTTGATTTGTTTTCAAATTTGTTGGGTTATAAATGGATCTGTTTGTATGGAATGATTACAATGAAAATTAATAAAATAAAAATATAAAAAAAAAAAAAAATAAAACAGAAATTATTTTTCATGTTATAGTAATAACAACAAAATGTTGATATGAAGTTTATAATGTGTGAAGACTGACATCCAAATATCAAATGCTTTCACAAAAGGTATAACAAAACAAGTGCACTTTTTTTCAAGAACATAAAAAATTGTTCAATGTACATGTTGCTGTCAATGTGTAAAAACTGAAGCCCAAATATCAATTGATACAAAGGGGAGCGTCTGCTTGGCGGTGCAGAGGAAAGAACTGTTGCTTTATAATTGAGAGGTTACTGCTTTGAGCCCGCATTCTCCCTGAATTTAGTGTTTTCAGTAGTGAGCTCCTATTATTACTATTTTATGATAAAGACATACATTTGATCTGAGTCTGTAACAGCCAGTGTAAATTTATGGTACTTGTAAAATGTAGCTTTTTTTTTTTTTTTTTTTAATGCAGTTTTATACTATGTCACTTTCACGCTCAAGGAAGGGGTTTGAATACTTATCCATGCCGCTGTAGTTGCATATAAAAAAAAAGTTCATTTGCCATCATCTCAAGCAAAATTATGATCAATACATGTAGTGTATTTCTGAATAAGACAACTTTAACAACACATTATGATACTAGTTGTTATTATAACCTTAACATAATTTGAAACTCATATTTCATATAAAATCAGGGTGACTGTCTCTCTGTCGATTTCCTCATTAGCGCTCTGGGGTTCATGATTAAGCACATCTGCCTAAGGTATAAAATAGCCTGAGTAGAACAAAGAGGAAATAAAAAAAATAAAAAAAAGAACAAGAAATGTAAAGATAGAGAAAAAGATTGGAGGTTAAATGGTAAGAAAAAGAGAAGCAGGATTGTAACTGGACCAGTGCTATAGTGTGGAGACATGTGGTCGGGAAGTGCCCCTATGAGATGGCTATACCGGCGGCATCTCCATTTTTTAAGGAGACATTATTGAATAAACATCCTACAAATTATCTGGTTACACTACTTAAAAATGAAATGTGTTCCCCCTTTGAGCCCAGCACAGTTTATTCCCTGCCAGGGGTTGTACCCAGACCCTCACATGATGAAGCACATACACTGCCTGGCCAAAAAAAAAGTTGCCACCTGGATTTAACTAAGCAAATAGGTACGAGCCTCCTATTGGATAATTACTGCATGAGCGATTATCTTTCAGCTGGCAACAGGTTATTTAACCCCAACTGGTGCAATGAGTTGCTTCTCATTTCTTAAACACCCATGTCGAAAGACACATCTCGTGGTCATGGAAAAGATGTTAGTCATTTTGAGAAGGGTCAAATCATTGGCATGCATCAAGCAGAGAAAACATCTAAGGAGATTGCAGAAACTACTAAAATTGGGTTAAGAACTGTCCAACACATTATTAAAAACTGGAAGGATAGTGGGGACCCATCGTCTTCGAGGAAGAAATGTGGCTGGAAAAAAATCCTGAATGATCGTAATTGGCGATCACTTAAATGTTTGGTGAAATCAAATTGAAGAAAAACAACAGTAGAACTCAGGTCTATGTTTAATAGTGAAAGTAAGAGCATTTCCACACGCACAATGCGAAGAGAACTCAAGGGATTGGGACTGAACAGCTGTGTAGCCGTAAGAAAACCACTAATCAGTGAGGCAAACCAAGATGACAATGCCAGGATTCATCAGGCTCAAATTGTGAAAGAGTGGTTCAGGGAACATGAGACATCATTTTCACACATGGATTGGCCACCACAGAGTCCAGACCTTAACCCCATTGAGAATCTTTGGGATGTGCTGGAGAAGGCTTTGCGCAGCGGTCAGACTCTACCATCATCAATGCAAGATCTTGGTGAAAAATTAATGCAACACTGGATGGAACTAAATCTTGTGACATTGCAGAAGCTTATCGAAACAATGCCACAGCGGGTGTGTGCTATAATCAAAGCTAAAGGCGGTCCAACGAAATATTAGAGTGTGTGACCTTTTTTTTTGGTGGCAACTTTTTTTTTGGCCAGGCAGTGTATATCTGGTATTGACTAGAATGATATACTGTGCTTTCATTGTGCATTTCAGGTTCTCTTGATGATGGTAGCCTGAAATGTGAACAGCTGGCATGTTTGCTTTTTTATGCTATGTTCAACACAGTGGCTCTTTTCTGATTTAAAGTTTTGTTTTAGTAGGTACAAGACATTGGCACAATGTACAAGACATTACATTAGTAAATAACTTAATAATGATTGTATAGAAGTTTGAAGCTATTATTTACAAGATTATTGAATTTCTGAACTTGTTGCTTTCATGTACGTTTAAACTTGCCTATTTTGTGTTTTCCTGGGCAGATAAAATAATAAGACACAGAGCGTGTACTCTGAAGGACACTGCACATGCAATATTTGCAGCTGAACTAGATCCAGAATTCAATCGAATGTGTGAAGAAATCAAGGAATCAAGAATGAAAAGGGGTAAGAAATAATTTTGTTATAAAGCATATAGTTCACTACTTTTCCAATGAAATGTATTAGCTACTAAGAATTGTGGAATGTTTGATTTTAACTCCACAAGTGTCATTATTTTTTTTTAAGCTCCTTGGTGTATTATGTGTTTGAATTCATTTAGCACAAATGAAAATTATGACAATGTATATATTATAAAAAGCCCATCTTGTGCACACTTTGGTAAGGAAGCCAGGAAATATCCATTCAATTATCCATCTTCTAAACCTGCTTAACCAGGAAGCTAGAGCCTATCATAGCAAGCAGTGGGTGCAATGCAGAAGTAATCCCTGGAGAGCACTCCGTACTTTTTGCCGTGTAAACACACTCACATACACACACACACACACTAGGGCCAATTTAGAATCACCAATCCCCCTGACCTACATGTCCTTGGATTCTGAGAGGAAACCAAAGTACTTACAGAAAACCCATGTAGACACATGGAGAACATACCGACTTCAAGCAGGCAGTATCCAGGATGTAAACCCTGGCCTCTTTATTGTAAGGCAGCAGCACTGCCACCATGCCATCCAAGTATGAATTGTTTAATGTATGTGCTGAAGATTTTATCAAAGTGAATAAGCTATGTGGGGGTTTGTGAGTTAATGCTATTATCCGTGTGATAGAGCAAATATGAGTTGGATTTAAAAAAAAAGCCTTTTTAAACAGCAGAAAGTTCTAGAGGTAAATAGTTAATAGATCATTGCAACATAATTGTGTGTGAATGGAGCATTCCTGAAGATTGGAAAAGAAGTGTTCAGTATACAAAGGAAGAGGTAATTAATTAGAGTGTGGCTAATATTGAGCAATCAAGCTTTTAGAGAAGATAATGGAGGTGTCTGAGAGAGTGCTAAAGACAAAAATCTGGGATCAAGTGAAAGTTACTGAAATATTATTTGATTTCAAACTTGGGAGGAGAATAACAAAAGTAATCTTTCTTGCCAGGCAAATAAAGGAAAATCATCAGACAAAGGGAAAGAAGCTACATTATGCATTTGTAGATCTGGGGAAGGCATTTCAGGGGGTGCCATGAGAAGTGGTGGAGGTGGGCATTGAGAAAATTAGGTCTGGGTTAATGGTTAGTGTCTTTGGTGATGTCATTGTATGAGATAACATGAAAGCAGAAATGGTGGTCAGGACAGCAATTTGGTGTGGGAAGGGGAAGTATATGGTGATCTTTATTTTGTCTTCAAAAATCATCAGAAAAGGTAGAAATTAAAACGGTATGTTTTTGTGTATGAATAATTGAAACATTCCATGATCTTTGTAATCAGTATTTTTTTCTTACAAAGCACACTTCTACTTCCACTTATGAGCCCATTGCCAATTACAATAGATGGTAGACCAGAAGAGAAAGAACATGAAAGTTTATTTAAGAAGAGAATAAAAATGAAAATTATATTTATTAAAAAAAAAACAATGTAAAGAGTATTATAAAATAACCACCGCATCAATTCTGGTAGGAGTAGTAAATCATTTATTTCCCTAATTCAGATTTCATCTTTCTCATCAATTCAGATTTCATCTTTCTCATCTTAGTGGTCAGTGTGCCCTTAATAGAGTGCTTTCTTAAAAATGGTATTACCTTAAGCTTATGCAGACTGATATACATCAATTTACAGTGTGATTTACAGTTTTCTAGCTTTAGATGCTGGAGTGTTCAGTAAAATTTGCATTAAAATCTATCTATATATATAATTCACTAAGCCGGAAAACAAGTAGCCACCCATGGAAAGCACGCCGGAAGGAGCGTGGATTCACTAAGCCGCCGACAAGTAAGCCGCCAATGGCGCACGCAGGAAGGAGCCATGCCCACCAACTCTAAGACCATTGGATTACGACGACAACTCGCAGAGCCACGCCCACCAACTTGGACGCGTCGACTGGGGAAAAAACGCCGTCATTTATCTTCATCTGGGCTACAGTACACATGCACCTCCGAGCCACGTTGACTTTTCGCTTACGATGCACGAGCGCGTGCACCGTAGCAAACTGTTTTACACGCTACATGCAGCAATTCGTTTCCGCGACAAACATGCATCTTCTTAGATGGTCCTGCAGGAACAGGGAAAACATTTCCCGCCCACCAATGCAGGACCATGTAAAAAGAGGCATGTTTGTCGTGGATGTCAATTGCTGAATGCAGCGTCTAAAACAGTTAATAGGCTGCAACAAAATTATGAAAGTACGGGTGCATTTTTTCACACAAGCTGTGTGTGGGTGGGTTGGTGTTAGTTAGTTAATTAGTTCCTCGAAGGATTTCAACATTTAATATGCACAAGCGGTAATACTACAAAAGCAGCCCAAACCAGAAAAGACGACTGGCAAAAAAATGGCCGACAAATTAAGCGCGTGTGCATTGTACTTACTGAAAGCAGCGTTACGGATTTTGCAAATGTTCATTTTTTTCCCTCTGCTTAAAAACATTTAAAAAGCGGCATGATTATGCAACGTATACTACGCCGCGGCTTGGTATGCAGCATTTATAACAGTTTGTTTGTCGCGGATAATTTGCCTTTTACTATATAAACGCGTGTGCATTGTACTTACTGAAAGCAGCGTTACGGATTTTGCAAATGTTCATCATATATAATCCACCAAGTCATCTGACCGTGCGGGCGCATTTTTTCACACAAGCTGTGTGGGTGGGTTGGTGTTGGTTAGTTAATTAGTTCCTCGAAGGATTTCAACATTTAATATGCACAAGCGGGGTTGGTGTTAGTTAATTAGTTCCTCGAAGGGTTTTAACATTTAATCATCATCATATATAATCCACCAAGTCGTCCGACCATGTGATACAAACGACAGAGCACCGCCCAAGAACTTGAACCGTTAGAGAGACACGCCCACCAACTCTAAGAGCACCAGTTCTATACGCCTGCCCGCCTGACTATTACCAGAGTTCACCGGAATGTGCTGAAGTGTAAAACCATCACAAGTATGATAGTTGTATCATCAGTTGAACTATCAGACACTGTCTATATCTAAGAAGATATATAGATACTCATTATATAGATATATATATATTATATAGATACTCATTCATCCGGCACGCGTCCACCCACGCTCTCAAGGCATTCACAGTGCCTGCTCATATGCTCGAACACAACAACTCGCCACACACAAATCTTGCTTTATTTGACTCCACACGGGAAACTTCACCCTGCCCGGACACGGAGAGGATTGACAGATTGATAGCTCTTTCTCGAATTGTTCCCCACGAACGAGGAATACCCACTGAGTGCGGGTTATACGCTCCCTCTGAATACGTCCCTGCCCTGTGTACGCTCCCCACCCCCCTCCTACTACTGTGGTCGGGTGACTTGGTGGATTATATATACAAAAGCAGCCGAAACTGCAAAGAACAATGAAAGGACAACGTGGCTCAGAGGTGCACAGACAACAGCGACTCAGGTGAGGAGTTGGGGGCAGCAAGTCTTTGATAGGCTGCAACAAAATGATGAATGAACCGGCGCATTTTTTTCACACAAGCTGGGTGGGTGGGTGTTACTTAGTGTTAATTAGTTACTCGAAGGATTTCAAGATTTAATATGCACAAGCGGTAACACTGCAAAATAAGCCCAAACCTGAAAAGACGGCTGGCAAATTAAACGCGTGTGCATTGTACTTACTGAACGCATCGTTACGGATTTTGCAGATGTTCACTTTTTTCATTCAAAGCGCTATCCACACAGGGAGGAACCAGGAAGCACACCCAAAATCTTCCACAGTCTCCTTACTGTTAACCAGAAACACTACCACTGCGCTACAAGGCAGAAAGTGCAGTTAAAGAATGCACCGGGCTCAATTTTATTTTCACTTCTGTTTGGACAACTGTGTCGTTCAGGAAGTGTTCACCCATCAATGCATAATTATGCGGAGTATGCTACGCCGCGGGTTGGCTAGTAGTGAATATTTTTCTAGAGCTACAACAACTAATAAACATTATCGACAATAATGGATAAATTAAAAATGTTGGCAACGGTCAATTTCATCAATTACTGTAGTTGATTAAGTCATTAGGCCTAATACATTTTGCCATGCAGTTGCGTCACTACTTCATTAAGTTGTGAACACATTTGAAAAAAGGCAGACAATAAGCAAGTGGTAGTAAAGACAGTGTGACCTAAGCAGAGGCGGCCTTAGGGGTGTGCGGGGCCTAGGGCTGACCATCCCCACACGGGGCCGGTTACATCAAATGCTGTTACCGGTATGTGTGAACTGTATAAAGTTGCGCACAAATTTTATAAGAATAATGTTAACATACATCGGATTTTCTCATTACAGTATTTAGCTAAATTTTTGCAAGATAACACACGGATTTTATCAAAATATAACTGGAGAATATAACTTGACATATCTGCTTGAATGGGACATGGGCCCCACTTGCCACCCCCAAATGCCACTCTTGGACCTAAGACTTCCAGGGCTTGGTAACACTTTACTCTGAATGCAAAAAAAAAAAAAGTCATGAGTTGCAATATGTATAGCTCTGATCTCAGATGGCATGAGAGCACATTGGAGATGTACAAACATTTGAACAGGAGACCATACCATTTCAGACTGTGTGGAGGAGTAAAACTTTCCCAGTAAGTTGAATGTTACTTCAGCCTTATGTAATACAGGTATATGAACACAATATTTCCTAGGCTAGGCATAACGACACAACTTTCGATTTGAAGTGAGGAATCAAATCATCATCCAGCCCACTACAATGCACTAACAAAACACCAGCCTACATATGCAACAGAGTTTTATGATTAATGAATAAAAAATTTGTCATTAGCCACCGGCTACTGCATGTTCAGATTTTCATTTGCCATATTCTTTTTTGTTTTGTTCCTCAGTCACTCTGCTAAATAATGTTGCTGCATTTCATACTTGCATTCACATGTAACATTAGCATGTATGTGCTTGCAAAAAAAATTGCTGTGAAGAAACGTTAAGTACCCATCCAAGTAGAAAATGTTTTTCAGTCTTGTGTGCAAAGGAAATTAAAAACTCCACGAGAGTGCAGCATATTAACTGCAACTGGAAGCCATATCTCTCATTGTGAGTCAAAAGATAGGAGCTGGGAGGAAAAGCTAAAATTCCAGACTAGCTAGCTATCAGACTTGAACTGGCTTTTACACAATCTGGAGGAAGACATGATGATGTGTAAGTTCTGCTGCAAGCATAGTTTATCCAGTAAAACAGATTTTGTGGCAGGATCGTACAGTTTCAAATGTGAAAATCAAATAGCACACTCCTGATAACAAATGACATGTGGCAGGCAACAAAATGATGTGTTGGGTGAAAGCAAATGTGCTAAAGAATATGCAGTGGTAAAAGGTTTCCAGAAACAAAAAAGATGAATGATGATTCCAAAAGATAAGAACTTTCAGTTAAAGTAAACTTGGCATACTACATAGCAAAGAGAGAACTGAGTTTCACATAAATGAAACCACTTGCTTTGCTGCAAAAGGAAAATAGTTGGGACATTTCACCAAATATGACAGCTAATTTCAAACATTACTGCAACTTTAGGGTGGAGTGGTGGCTCTGAGGCTAAGGATCTGGGCTGGTATCCAGAAAGTTGCCGGTTCGAATCCCCGTCACTGCCAAAAGAGATCCTACTCTGCTGGGCCCTTGAGCAAGACCCTTAACCTGTAATTGCTCCAGGGGGCGCTGTACAATGGCTGACCCTGTGCTCTGACCCCAAGGGGTATGCGAAAACTAACACATTCCTAATACAAGAAATTGTATAAGGCGAAATAAAGAACAAAAAAAAGGTGCACCAAATTTTTCTGTGGTGGAATAGTGTGGCGCTCCTGATAATCTATGCAAAAGCATGAAGGTCTTAGTGCTTCCTGTCTTGGTATATAGTTGTGAGACATGGACACTGACTGGACTCCTTTGTTACTCTGTCTCTTCGAAGAATCCATGGGTACCGCTGGTTTGACTTTGTGTCGAACGAGCGGTTGCTCATGGAGTCCTGAATGAGGCACATGACCTGCATTATGAGGGAGCGTCAGTTACAACACTACAGCCATGTGGCGCGATTCCCCGAGGGTGATCTAGCTCACAGATTCCTCATTGTTAAGAACCCGAGTGGCTAGACCAGGCCAAGGGGATGCCCATGTAACACCTGGCTGTGGCAGATAGAGGGTCATTTCTGGAGGGTGGGACTAGACCGCATGTTTGCCTGGGGGGTTGCCAACCAGAATCCTGAGCTGTTTTGTCCTGTGGTGGGTGCGGCAACGTGCTGTACCTGTGCATGCTCCCAGCCTGACCTGACCTGTGAAATATTGTGGTGGTCAGATATTTATATGGTGCTTTGCTAGTAAGACGTTCACCGAAGCTGAATAAAAAATAAATGACATGTTTAATTTTGAAGTGTGTGTTTAATGTGATGCTGAATACATAAGCCAAATTGCGAGTTTAGTTAATTTATTGAAAACTGTTGTGTTTTTAAGGAAGAGTGTGTTCACTGCACAACCAGAGCCAGAAGTGCTATTGTTTTATTTTTATTACCATTAATTTTCAATATATTATTAGATAAATGTTATGTAAAAAAACAATACATTGTCTGAAATATCTACAAATAGTTCATTTAAAAAAATGCATTTTTGAAAATTTTATATAAATCTGTTCCACTCATCCAACTTGATTGTGTGACACACACATAATAATTAAAGCTATTTTGTGATTATAAAAAGTGTTTAGAACCCTTAATGATTTTGAGAAGACCTTGGAATTAATTATGAAAAGAAAACGTTTACCCTAGAAGTTACTTTTCATATTTGTATGAATATTATAGTCATCCAGTAAAACTGTAAAATACTTCAACATCATCAATAGCTACACTAATTCAGATTTAAGGTTTTTGGTGATAAGTAAAACCATGACGAGACCCTATATTAAGTACATAAGTTTCTGTAAAGAATGGATATCATAAAGAGGCTGTGCTGTAAATAATGTCATTAACAAAAATGCTTTGTTTTCTAAATAATAAAATTTTGTAGACCATATTTTAGAATGCAGCGATACAAAGTAGCTGGATTTGTTATTTGAGACTTTAATTTTTAACATATGCTTTACATAGGCATCATGCTGGATATTTTGGCATTAATTTTAAGTCAGATTATGATTTCTATATAATGGTTGCAATATTTATTTGGAATTTCATTTTAAAGTCGTAGCTTAACGTGACCTTTGAAACACCTGTCCATAGTGACTATGGGCATAAGGAAGATTAGAACTAATAATAGCATAATAAACAATTTGCAGTTCACAGTCACAGAGCAGGAGCCTGGATGATGTTCTAAATGGTCATGTTGGCAGCTTCCTTTGTATGCTTGCAGTGGCACACTTTATTTCAAAAGTGAGATGTGGAATAGCTAGTGAAGCATCAATTCACAGAACAGACATAAAGCAAAACTTAGCACTGACACTACTGCAAAGAGTGCTCCCATGGGCAGCCAGGCTTAGTAGAATTTAGCAATGTTTTCTTCAGAATTGACAATCTCTGACAACTTATTCTGAGGGCATCCCACTGCTTCTGAAAAAGAAAGATCTAGCAAAAAGAGCCCTCCTTATGTGTGTGACAGAGAGGGAAAACCAAACTACAGTGGAACACCTTTTAAAGGTTTTATTTCTCATAAAAGTGTGAAGTTTCAGAAATCTGTTTTTTTGTAGCTATGTTCTCACACACAGCATTCTGTTGACTTCTGTTCCGTGCAGGGACTGAAACTATGGGCCAGGGTACTGAAAATTGCTGCTGTATTAGCAAATAAGTTGTGTGTTGCACTCCTTAGCCTCTCTGGATAAACCAATAAAATTGTGTGCAGTTTTGGTCACTATAACATAGACAGTTTAATGTCTTTGAAACATTCTACTTCTAAATTGTGCTTACATTTTACATGTCTTTAGAACCTTTTCGCTTCTCAGAAAGTTAAGGTGTTTGGGGGAACTCCCATTATGCCCTTATTTTGTGTTCAGTGTTCACCTTCTGTGCAAGTTTTTACTCTCAAGTACAGTAGTTACTGTCCAAATTTCAGAGCTGCTCGGACTAATTTGCATATCAAAATTGATCTTGACTGGGTAAATGTGAGTGTGACCTATGATGAAACCAGTAAACCCCCGATTCTGTAAAGAATCGCAAATGCAAGAATGGCAATCAGTTTCTATTCCCTACGATCTGTGGAGGAATGAAAAATGATGTAGGGTGGGACCGTCCTGGTAAAGTTTTAATTTAATGAAATAAACACATTTACACTAAAGCGGTTTCTTTGTGTGGGCGCCTTCGTTCATTGTGTTTATCCATACGGGCTCGTTTAATGACATCCTTGCTTGTGGTGTTCCCGAAGCACGTTGTAGGAGCCTCCGTGTATTGTTTTTATGCATGCGGTCTCGTCTTTGTTGTTCTGTGGCTGTGTCGTTAGGCTTCAGTCGTGCACTGTTAGGAATCATAATCCAACCAACTTTTAATATTGAATTACCGTGATGTGATTTCAATATAGCACACTGCCTGCTGGCACAGTGGATTAGAGCAAGTTTAGTTTACAGGTTTTGTTGTTTGGGTGCCACCTACTGACTCTGGGAAGCTGCTCGGTTTGATTCTGGTAACGCTCTGCGCATGTGCCTCGGTGATCCAAAAAATGAAATGAATGTTTAAGAAAAGCACACAGAGACATAAAGCATCAAGTACTATCTTTGCATACAACACCGATTCTGTAAAGAATTGCATATGCAAGAATGGCAATCAGTTTGTATTCTCCCTGATATTTGGTGGAATGAAAAATGATGGAGGGTGGGAGCGTCAAAATTGAATTTTGTTACATTATTTAATCCGAAAATGTCTTTGAGTTGTTGCACTTATAAGTTAGGAAAACAAATGTCCACGCGTTGGAATTTAGGTTGGTTGGTTCCATCAGGACGTAAATACATGACAATATCGCGGTGAAACGAAGGCTCACTGTCTTTACTTTGAAACACAATTGCTACTTCATTAATGTTGGGAACATTGTATCGTCTCGGATCCTGTTCTTTGTCCTTTATTATCACTAAGGCAATTTTAGTTGGTGCCACAACCTCTGCCTCGGCTTTTGTATTGGCTTCTTTTTCAACCTCATGTAGCATTTTTATAGAGTTAGGTAATGGGTGATTGTTTATGACTTCAGCTACGTCTCTCATTATCAACTCTGTGCATTGCTTGTTTTCAGGAAGGTTCATTCATTGATAAACTGCGTCATCTAAATCTAAGACGTAAATTTGGGCATATTTGCGGTCGTGATCTGGCTCAGGGTGCACAGTTCCAATCTGATGCAATATTTGTCCACACACGCGAAAGCAGTATGGACCATTCCCAGGTGGTGGCTTGATATTAACCACGGTAAATGCAAAAGCAAATGAACTATTGTAGGATCTAATGCATTCCATAAAGCTTTTACTTTCGGGTACATTGTTAGTCAAAAGCTTCCATAAATATTCAGGATATTGATCCAAAGGAGGCAGCCTAACTTGACCTTTTTGACAACAACGTGTAAACTCATCAGTTATACTGGCAGTTTTTTCTTCAAGGAAGTTAAGTGAATGACAATGACTGCAAATGACACTCATTAAACCCAATGAATTTTCATGAACAGTGGACTCATTATAGAATGCGTTCTCAGCTACATGGCGGAATTGTTCAGCGTCTGTCCATCGTTCCTGTCTTTGGCTTTTTCTTTGTTGGAATACTGAAAGTCTTAAACCTTTTAAATGACTTTGTAGCCTTTTTGCAGTTTCTTTTTGGATCCGTGCCTCTCTTACATCTGGTGTTGCAGAAGCGTGTTGTAGGCACCTTCATTCATTGTTTTTATCCATACGGGCTCGGTTGTGTATTTGTAATCATTGAGCTCTTTGTTTTTGGAGCCGTGACTCCTTTGCTTGTGCTGTTTCAGAGGTGCATTGTAGGCGCCTTCGTTCATTGTTTTTATCCATACGGGCTCGTTTTTGTATTTCCGTTATTTGAGCTGTTTCTTTTTGGAGCCGTGTCTTCTTTGCTTTGGTGTTTTTGAAGCGCATTGTAGGAGCCTCCGTTTTATTGTTTTTATCCATGCGGTGTTGTTTTTGTTTCTCTGTGGCCGTGTCGTTAGGTACAACTCTTACTTTTAATACTGAATTACCGTTATGTGATTGCACAGTGGATTAGAGCAGGTTTAGTTCACAGGTTGTGTTGTTTGGACGCCACCTACTGACTCTGGGAAGCTGCTGGGTTTGACTCTGAGGCGCAGTGCGCATGCAGTGCGTCCGCCGTCTGTGCATAAATTAAACTGTGGTTTAGTAGTATAGATGACTCCCGTGGTCTTGATGCTGCTGGTGTATACTCCAGCCCCACTACAACCTTATAATTGAGCAAGTCAGTTTAAAACAAATGGGCAGATATGAAATTGAGAAGTACTGTCTCATGATGACCACCACAAAGTATGAGTGAATGTTGGAACATATGACTAGCCAGTTGTTAACACTGCTTTATACAAATAGTAGTCTCCATAGTCAACAGTTGACATAGATTTCACCCTGTATTATAATTTTATCTTGACTCAAGGAAAAGCAGAAACAAACAGTTTAGGTATGTACATAAGCTTGTGTATCTTGGCATAAATTGCACTTGTCTTGATTTCATTCATTCAGGTTGAGCAATAAGTGCCCCCTCTTAGACCCCAAACTCTACATTCTAGATCAGTATTACTTTAGCCTGATCACAGTGAACACTTGTGGCTACTGGTTTTCTTGTTTGTTGCATTTATAATCAGAAGATGGGGTCACTGTGCTGTAAAAATGGCCCTGTCCTTAAAATCAAGGTCCTGACTCTCTATGGTCAGAAAAGATCCCTGAGCATCCTTCATAAAGAGTACGATGTATCCCAGTGTCCTCGCTAAACTGCCCACCAAGGCCTAGTCATTCTGGCCCCCAAATTTTCCCCTGTTTCTAATTGGCTAACTATCTGTTGCCCCTTCACCATCTAACAGCTAATGTGTGGTAATGTGCAAAATGGCTGCTATCGCATCATCCAAGTGGATGCTGCACATCAGTGGTTGTTGAAGTGGCTTCCCACTCGCTATGTAAAGTACTTTGAGTACTGGGAGAAACACTATACAAATGTATAGAATTATTTTTGGTATAGATGATAAAGATTTTTTCAGTTAATTGATCTTGGTGCAAGTATGTGTACTTTTCATTGAGTTAAAAATCCTGTGTGGTTTATATTTAAAATAACACAAGAGTAATTTGTTTCTTTTGCTGCAGATTGGGTTGCTTACTGTGAGTAATAAGTTGTCAAATGCAAGCAAGACTTTTTTTTTGTCATTTTTACTTTCTTATATACATAGTATAAAGTATAGAAATCGTGAAAAAATTCAACCTCGAGATTTTGATAAATCTTGATGTTTTAGACTTTCTTGAGCCCGAAAATACCTTTTTTAAATTATGTCTCTCTGTGTGTAAATGTGATAAGTCAAATGCTTTGACCTAGGTCAATGAGATTTTGTATACCTGCTTTACATCAAAATAAGGAATCCTATCAACTTTTAGGTCACTTCCAGCAACCGGAAGTGGTACTTTACTTGAATACTTTTGCGAATTTTCAAGTAAATTCTGGTTATAATCACAGATAGATGTTTCAAAATTTTGTATAGATATTTATAATGATAAAAAGCAAACATATGAAATTTGAGAAAAATTACTCAGCTGGAAGTGTTATTTTATTTAGATAGATAGATAGATAGATAGATACTTTATTAATCCCAAGATGAAATTCACATACTCCAGCAGCACCTTACTGATACAAAAAACAATATTAAATTAAAGATTGATAGTAATGCAGGTAAAAACAGACAATAACTTTATATAATGTTAACGATTTTCTCAGTCTGTCAGTGGAGCAGGACAGTGACAGCAGTCTGTCGCTGAAGCTGCTGTTCTGTCTAGAGATGACACTGTTTAGTGGATGCAGTGGATTTTCCATAATTGATAGGAGCCTGCTGAGCGCCCGTCGCTCTGCCACGGATGTCAAACTGTCTAGCTCCATGCCAACAATAGAGCCTGCCCTCCTCACCAGTTTGTCCAGGCGTGAGGCGTCTTTCTTCTTAATGCTGCCTGCCTAGCACACCACCGCGTAGAAGAGGGCGCTCACCACAACCGTCTGATAGAACATCTGCAGCATCTTATTGCAGATGTTGAAGGACGCCAGCCTTCTAAGGAAGTATAACCGGCTCTGTCCTTTCTTACACAAAGCATCAGTATTGGCAGTCCAGTCTAATTTATCATCCAGCTGCACTCCCAGGTATTTATAGGTCTGCACCATCTGCACACAGTCACCTCTGATGATCACGGGGTCCATGAGGGGTCTGGGCCTCCTAAAATCCACCACCAGCTCCTTGGTTTTGCTGGTGTTCAGGTGTAGGTGGTTTGAGTCGCACCATTTAACAAAGTCCTTGATTAGGTCCCTATACTCCTCCTCCTGCCCACTCCTGATGCAGCCCATGATAGCAGTGTCATCAGCAAACTTTTGCATGTGGCAGGACTCCGAGTTGTGTTGGAAGTGCGATGTATATAGGCTGAACAGGATCGGAGAATGTACAGTCCCTTGTGGCACTCCTGTGTTGCTGACCACAATGTCAGATGTGCAGTTCCCAAGACGCACATACTGAGGTCTGTCTTTAAGATAGTCCACGATCCATGCCACCAGGTATGAATCTACTCCCATCTCCGTCAGCTTGTCCCTAAGGAGCAGAGGTTGGATTGTGTTGAAGGCGCTAGAGAAGTCTAGAAACATAATTCTTACAGCACCACTGCCTCTGTCCAAGTGGGAGAGGGATCGATGTAGCATATAGATGATGGCATCCTCCGCTCCCACCTTCTCCTGATATGCAAACTGCAGAGGGTTGAGGGCGTGTTGAACCTGTGGCCTCAGGTGGTGAAGCAGCAGTCTCTCCATGGTCTTCATCACATGTGATGTCAGAGCAACAGGCCGGAAGTCATTCAGCTCACTAGGACGTGATACCTTTGGGACTGGGGTGATGCAAGATGTTTTCCAAAGCCTCGGGACTCTCCCCCTGTTCCAGGCTCAGGTTGAAGATGCGCTGTAGAGGACCCCCCCAGCTCTGATGCACAGACCTTCAGCAGTCTTCAGTGGCGATACTCCATCTGGAAAACAACTATCTGAATTTTTTGTATCATGGAAATATAAATGTGTACATGATACTAAAAACTGTATTCAATATAACTCATATTATTGCAATTACTATAGTTAATTTAATTTATATATCATCAATTTAACAGTAATGTGTAAACATTGAACATCATTATCATAATTAAATGTAGCTAAATGCAGTTTTATTTATAGCAATTTATTGCAACAAATATTATATAATACTAGCACTTTTCCTTTGTTTTTAAGTGACTATAAATATTTTTACTTTGCACGTAATCTAGGTAATGCATATGTAATCATGAAAAAATTCCACCAATATATTCGGCCTCCCTAAGTGCAGAAATATTTTAATATAAAGTTTGATTATAAATAGAGATGAAATGATTGTGTGTTGATATTATCAAATAGTTATGATGAGAAAGAAAGAGATATGTTATTTAAGAAATATTGCACAACTGGAAGTGGTTTTGTTGACTTTTTCCTCTATCTCGGTATTCAAGAAAGACGAAGGGAGCACACATTATTTAAACAGTGACAAAAAAGATACTTCACTATAACCAGCGCATATACTTGTTTGCAAGTGCTACTTCAATTGGTGTAGTGTCAGTCTCAATGAGCTTTACTAAGACTGACTTCCATTTTGGAATGCACCACCACAGCCAAACACCTGAAAGGTTAATACACCATGGCTACGTAACTACAAAATTTAATCTGGTTTGGTATACTAAAAACCTAAGATGCCGAAAGCTGAATAATACACAGTGACTTCTTTCTGTTGTAGGAAATCTTAATTTATACAAACTGTCATTTTCAGAAAGAAAGAGCAAGTCAGAGGCACATCTTCCATGAAAATGAATGATTGCTAAAATATTGTCTTATTCTATGTTATCCATGGTGCAGACCAAAATGCAAATTAGTTTTTCAAAAGGCAAAAAGTGAAGTTCACTTTGGCTTATTTGACTGCCCCTAAAGAACTGTGATTCATTAAACTTGGATTACAAAGTGTGTTATTGAAAAATGGCTTGGATGCAAAGTTTAACAATGAGACAGTGTCATCTTCTTTTGGCTGCTCCTGTTAGGGGTTGCCACAGCAGATCATCTTCTTCCATATCTTTCTGTCCTCTGCATCTTGCTCTGTTACACCCATCACGTGCATGTCCTCTCTCACCACATCCATGAACCTTTGCTTAGGCCTTCCTCTTTTCCTCTTCCCTGGCAGCTCTATCCTTAGCATCCTTCTCCCAATATACCCAGCATCTCTCCTCTGCACATGTCCAAACCAACGCAATCTCGCCTATCTGACTTTGTCTCCCAACTGTCCAACTTGAGCTGACCCTGTAATGTGCTCATTTCTAATCCTATCCATCCTTGTTACACCCGGTGCAAATCTTAGCATCTTTAACTCTGCTACCTCCAGTTCTGTCTCCTGCTTTCTGGTCAGTGCCACCGTCTCCAACCCATGTAACATAGCTGGTCTCACTACCGTCCTGTAGACCTTCCCTTTCACTCTTGCTGATACCTGTCTGTCACAGATTACTCCTGACACTCTTCTCCACCCATACCACCCTGCCTGCACTCTCTTTTTCACCTCTCTTCTGTCACACTTCCCTCGTATATATCCTGTACAACTCTTACGTACTTCTCTGCCACTCCCGACTTCCTCATACAATACCACAGCTCTTCTTGAGACACCCTGTCATATGCTTTCTCCAGGTCCACAAAGACGCAATGCAACTTCTTCTGGCCTTCTCTAAACTTCTCCATCAACATCCTCAGAGCAAACATTGCATCTGTGGTGCTCTTTCTTGGCATGAAACCATACTGCTGCTCACTAATCATCACCTTACTTCTTAACCTAGCTTCCACTACTCTTTCCCATAACTTGCTGTGGCTCATCAATTTTATTGCCCCATAGTTACTGCGGTCCTGCACATCCCCCTTGTTCTTAAATATTGGCACCAGTACACTTCTCCACTCCTCAGGCATCCTCTCACATTCCAAGATTCCATTAAACAATCTGGTTAAAAACTCCACACACATCTCTCCTAATCACCTCCATGCTTGGTCATCTGGACCAACGGCCTTTCCATTTTTCATCCTCTTCATAGCTGTCCTTACTTCCTCCTTGCTAATCCATTGTACTTCCTGCTTCACTATCTCCACATCACCAACCTCTTCTCTCTCTAATTATCTTCATTCATCAGCCTGTCAAAGTACTCTTTCTATCTGCTCAACACACTCTCCTCGCTTATGAGAACGTTTCCATCTTTATCCTTTATCACCCTAACCTGCTTCACATCTTTCCCAGCTCGGTCCCTCTGTCTAGCCAATCAGTACAGGTCCTTTTCTCCCTCCTTAGTGTCCAACCTCTCATACAACTCATCATATGCCTTTTCTTTAGCCTTCGCCACTTCTCTCTTCACCTTGCGCCTTATCTCCTTGTACTCTTGTCTACTTTCTGCATCTCTCTGACTATCACACTTCTTCTTTGCCATCCTCTTCCTCTGTATACTTTCCTGTATTTCCTCATTCCACCACCAGGTTTCCTTTTCCTCCTTCCTCTTTCCAGATGTCACGCCATGCACCCTTCTTACTGTCACCCTTATTACATCTGCTGTACTTTCCCAGCTGTCTGGTAACTCTTCACTGCCACCCAGTGCATGTCTCACCTCCTCCCTAAACTCAACCTTGCAGTCTTCCTTTTTCAGCTTCCACCATTTGATCCTTAGCTCTGCCCTCACTCTCTTCCTCTTCTTGATCTCCAACATCCTATGCTGCTTAACTACACTTTCCACTGCCACCACTTTGCAGTCTTCAATCTCCTTCAGATCAACTCTTCTGCATAGGATATAATCTATCTGTGTGCATCTTACTCCACTCTTGTACATAACCCTGTGTTCCTCCCTCTTCTTAAAATACATATTCACCGCAGCCATGTCCATCCTTTTGGCAAAATCCACTATCCTCTGACCTTCTTCATTCCTCTCCTTGACACCATGCCTACCCATCACCACCTCGTCTCCACTGTTCCCTTTACCAACATGCCCATTGAAATTCGCTCCAATCACCACTTTCTATCCCTTGGGTACACTGTTCATCACTTCATCCAACTCACTCCAAAAATCTTCTTTTTCACCCATTGCACACCCAACCTGTGGCGCATATGCACTAACAACATTAATCATCTCACCTCCACTTTCCAGCTTCATAATCATTACTCTGCTTAACACTCTTGTCACCTCCAAAACACTCTTGACATACTGTTCCTTCAGAATAACTCCTACCCCATTTCTCCTCCCATCCACACCATGATAGAACAATTTGAATCCACCTCCGATCCACCTGGCCTTACTCCCCTTCCATTTAGTCTCTTGCACGCACAATATATCAACCTTCCTTCTCTCCATCATATCTGCTAACTCTCTTCCCTTCCCAGACGTACTGCCAACATTCAAAGTTCCTACCCTCAGTTCCACTTTCTTTACTTTTCTCCTCTCCTCCTGCCTCCAGACACGTCTCCCCCCCTCCTCTTCTCCTTCTTCTTCGGCCAACAGTAGCCCACTTTCCGCCAGCAGCCTGTTGGCTAACAGTACTGGTGGCGGTCATTGTTAACCTGGTGCTCAACCAATCCGGTATGGAAATTTCTATTGTTGTCTGCAGATTGATTTGGCAAAATTTTACACTGGACGTCCTTCCTGACGTAACCCTTATCTGGGCTTGGAACCGATACGAAGAAACACACTGGTTTGTGCATCCCCTGTGGCTGGGTTAACAATGAAACAGTGTACAGAGCTGAATTGGTAAATAGTTTATTATATAAGAGGAAAAGCACTGGATGTGGCACAGAATTATGATTACATAGTGTTTCATTGTGGAATGGTCCTAGGGTGGTGGGCCTGTTCTCCTTCTCAGACTTATTATGTAGACCTCAACAGTGTGTTCAAAATGAAACTATAACCTTTGTGTATTTACTCTTAGCATCTGGCCATTGTCAGGGTTGACTTCTACTGTAGCTGAATATCTCCCCCTTTCTTTTACATCTATGAACTGTGGAAACAGGTTGAAGTGTCAAAACAAGCCTGAGAGAATGTTACTCATGTACTTAGATAAGTTTATATCCTGGGTTTGAATCCTCTGCTCAGTTGTCTTTTTGGAGTTTATACATTATCCTCATGTCTGTGTGGGTTTACCTTCCACATCCTAAGGGACATGCAGTTAAAGATTAGAGTTAAAGACACAAATTTATGTTTTATATGGGGTTCTGATGACTTCCTTCAGATGATCATACAGAGGTGGAAATGACAACGAATTTTCTGCTCCTCTGTAGATGACTTTCTTGGATGACTTACTGTATTGTTAACAGGAACAGCTATTGGAGAGCTTAACAAACAGCCCAATTAAAATAAAGACAAAGTTAACTATAGAAAAACTTACAACTGTTGTTACTTAGTGTTCTTAAAGATTTGGAAGAAAAAAAAACGTTAAGTTTCACGCTGCAATGTATTGATACTACTAACTGAAAGCACAAGCAACTTTAAATTAAACATTAAGTTCAATTAAAGAAAGACAGTACTAAGTAAAAACATCTAGCAAAAAATCAAACAGCCACAGAGTTTTCTAAACCAACACTGAAATTTATTAATCTTATGAGACATCATCAGCAACTTACAGTATATGCTCATAAAGAGAAAGGAAGTGCAATATGTGTATGAAAGCTAAAATAAGTACAACTCACCTAATATGTCTTTTCCTAATTTTTTTTCTCTCACGCACAGATTAGCAACATATTTTTTAAGTAAGTTTTCTTTCAATGCAAACAGTTTTGAATAACACTGTGTAGTAGAGGTGATGTTTTTGAATGCGTACTGTTAACAAATATTTTTGTTTTATTTTCTTCACGTATAGGTTTCCAGGCTGAATCAGAAAAAACAAATACTACCCCCTGCACTGGTAAGAAACCAGGTTCGTTGTCTGAGGAGTCGTCACAGAATATACAAAGGAATGGAATTGAAAGTTCTTTGAATAAGTGCAGTCGTAAGTATTGAAGATAAGAATAATGACATGAATGTGGTGATATTAATTATATTGGTTTTAAATTGTCTAGATGTTCCATAGATTTTTCTTAATATAAGGTTCTACCAATAAAACCTTGGTGTAAGCAAATAGGGACAACAGTATTAACAAGTTCCTGACAACCCAGTGTAACCATTTTAATTAAATCAAAATGTCTGAATAGTGGAAATAAAATTGTTTTTTTCTTTGTTTTTTTTTATATATATATATAAGATCACATTAGGAGAAAATTAAGGAGACGACCACAATGGGGAAGAGGAATAATTCGAAGAAGAAAATACTACTTAAAGAAAGAAGGTACAGAAGGAGAAGACAGTGAACCAGCAGAATTTGGAGAGCTAGAAGGCACCACTGACTGTCATGATGACACTTTGGAAGAAGAGACAGCTGATCTGTCTCTTACTCATGATGAGTCATCTTGTGATGCTTTGGAGCTTGGAAGGGTTTTGCACAGCCAGAATGGCCCCATTGCCCATCAAAATGGACACTTACTATCCACTGAGGAAGAGAGTTCCAATGAACCACCAGTATCTAGTGGAAATATTGAAAGCATTAAAGAAGATACACTTAGTCGAAAGCTTTCAGCTTCAAACTCCAGCCACCCTAAACGGGAGGACTGCATTAATGGTGATTCATCCTTGGACAGTTTATATAGTGATGTCAGTCGCAAGAGTATAGAAGAGAGAGAACTAAATTCTAAGGAACAATCAGTGGATCTGTGTTCTATTACCACCCTTGATGGGAGTCGAAGGGTTCATGAAGGTTCATTTACTCAAAAAGTTAATTCAGGAAAACCAGAACAAGGCCAGATGTTAAGGTCAACAGAAAATACCAGCCTTAGTACAACATCACACCAAGTTGTGGACTCTGAAACAAAAGAGAGTGATCACGAAAAAGAAGGTAGCAAAAATGTATTTGGTTTAATTGATGATCTTTAAAAGTTTTAATTTAATTTTAATTGGCTGTTTTTGCTTGCTTTGCATATTTTCTGATGGAAAAAGGCTTTGCGCTTTGCAATTTCTGTACAAACATGCAGTCTTTCTAAAAGAGAGGAGTTAGCTCTATCGGAAAGGAGGGCCAGATGGGAATACTTTATCCTTAGAAACAATGGTTTTCTTCGGCTTTATGCTTTCACTAAATTTGGCTTTTGACAATGTCACACATAAATTGTTAATTTATTTGCTTTCTTTATGTAAACAAGTGACATTTAAAGTATTGTGTGTTTGGCATTATTTTTGCTGTGTTAAAACACCACTGTAAAGATTAATTTTGTTTTTGCTTTATTCTTTTTTAATTGTTTTGGAGTATTCAAACAAATGTGCATTTTCATGTGGCCT
Source organism: Erpetoichthys calabaricus (assembly GCF_900747795.2). Classification (NCBI taxonomy): domain Eukaryota; kingdom Metazoa; phylum Chordata; class Cladistia; order Polypteriformes; family Polypteridae; genus Erpetoichthys; species Erpetoichthys calabaricus. Next base: position 142,966,323 of record NC_041396.2, read on the forward strand.
TGATGTTGAAAATGAGTTGCTAAATTTCTCATACCAACCAAGATTTCAAGTTTTTCCTGCTTGTTCTTCCAACTCAGTTCATAAGTTTAGTCCTTGTATTATGTTGCTGTTTCTTTGTATTACAGTTCTTCTTTCTTTCATTGTTTATCTGTTATCTCAGTTATGATTACAATCTCATCTTTATCAGGTGCATCCAAAATGAAGAAGTGCCGAAAATCATTTTCAGAGCAGTTGAAAGCAATAAACATAGACAGTATTTCTGAGGAAGTAGTAGAATCCACACTACCATTGATTGTGAACCATGAACGACTGTCAGTAAGTATTGTTATTTTATCATTAGAGCTTGACTTTATTACATAACTGCTTACCACGAGTAAAAAGAAGTCTTCAATATTTAGTTTTACAGAAGAAGGTTAATCACACTTTGCATTATATGTATTTTATGTAAAATACATGAGAACAGATATTAATGGTACATTAATTTCAACACACTTGTTAAAAAATAGTATTTCAAGTGAGGAAAAATGAAACTTGCTGGTCATGGTACTAGGTAGTGGTGACACCTGATTATATATGCAAATAAAAATATTCTGCTCTGGCTATTGCATAGCTTGCAAAGCTCAACATATAGCTAAATAAGGTGACAAATGAAGAGTCAAGTGCTACAGCTTAATGAACAAACTTTACTTGAAAGTCTTGCTCAGTGTTAAATCGCCAATATTGTGAAACTTTGAAAACATACAGCAAATAAAATCAAGTGAGCTTTAAGTATTATTACAAAAGAAGCACAATCGCTGCAGCTGTGTTAAGATGTATCAAAATGTATCAGATAAAGAGGAATCAATCATATGTCTGTTTCTTTAACCAGCTGCATCATGCAGAACAACCTAACATAAGTATTTATTTGGCTATGCTGCTTTAACACAAAAATATACAAAATTGCATTATATCAAGTTTCATACATTAATGATAATAAAGCTGTCAAACATCTTTCTGGAGGTTCAGTATAGACAACTGCAATTAAACCACATCACTTTAGTAAAAGCTGATGTTTTTAATGGTCAGTGTGGGAGGATTTAATGAGATTTCATCATTGGGAATTGAATGTGATTGTACTGCTAAGGACAGTCTGTGAGTGCATCGTTAAGGATGAGTTATGATTGTATCAAGAGGAATAACTTAGGATTACACCATTACAGAAGATCCTGCAAATCCATGACAAAGAATTTCACTGGACTCTGTATACACAACAACAATCTTAGATTTGAACTTTGAAAGATTCCATGGAAAAAATAATAAATGGAATAAGCTCTTAGATATTAATGAAATAAAAACTTTATATTGTTCCTAGCCTAACGAGAGTAATATTTTTTATGAAAACAATATCTTAATTGATAAGTAGAAGTATTTACAGCTCTAGTCTAAAGCACTGTTTTTTTATGTGGATTGTGCCTTCTGATGAGCTACCTAATGCCTGTAATTGCTTTTGTTGCTGGGATTGGCTGTTGCTTATTAATTAATTGATACATATACACCTATTTATAATGTTTCTGAATTTCTGTGATTTTGTTTTTGTATTGTTATATTGTGCTTTTCTGTTTTATATTTTGGCATATTTTATATTGTATTTCACAACTACATTAATTTCCTGGACAGTTTATAATGGAGTTTTGTATTTCAAAACTTGTATTATTTTTTTCAGATTAGTCAAACAATAATAAAGATGCATCATGTTTTTTTAAATAGCTCATTTACTCTATAAAAGAATTGAATGAAGCATTCTTAGCAACTTGACTGTTTGAGTATTGAACTGAATTACATGTTGACTATTTAGAGGTACAGGATGGGCTCTGGGACTCACTAGGCAGTACTGCTTAGTCAGAGTTCCTTACACCCACGTTCAGTCCATTCCTTATCATCTGTGGTTAATTTTGCACTTTCTAAGTGTCTCTACATAGGTTTTCCTTGGGTGCTCTAATCAAAAGACATTTTTTATGTCAATAGCAGCTTTAAATTTGTCCTCTGGGAGTATGCATGAGCGTTACCTAAAGTGGATTGATGTCCTGTTTGCAGTTGATTCCTGCCTTAAGCCCATTAAACTATGGCTTCCTACATTCCTGAAATGGAATAAGTAGATTCAGCAAATGAAAAGATAGATGGGTATTCTAGGTAAACCAAAAAAATATTATGGCATCCCACATTCCCATTTTCCATGGGTTAGATCTAGGGAATCCATTCCCGGGAATTTGGGAATCCTGCATTTCATTCCTGGGAATCCCGGGCTCCCGGGGATGACACAGTGCTACGGCATTTCACATGTGAACGGTTTTAGAACGACCGACACTTATTTTTAATAAAACTACTGCAATATGTTGACACAAATAAAAGACTAACCTTATCTACAAGCAGTTCATGCTGTCATATAAGTACATGTATCTTCAGTTGTGGTAATAAGAGCGTAGAAAGCACAACGTCCTCACAGGTGGCGCAGTGGTAGTGCTGCTGCTTTGCAGTATGGAGAATGTGGAAGATTGTGGGTTCACTTCCCGGTTCCTCCTTGTGTGGATAGCGCTTTGAGTACTGAGAAAACAGCTATACAGTAATCCCTCCTCCATCGCGGGGGTTGCGTTCCAGAGCCACCCGCGAAATAAGAAAATCCACGAAGTAGAAACCATATGTTTATATGGTTATTTTTATATTGTCATGCTTGGGTCACAGATTTGCGCTGAAACACAGGAGGTTGTAGAGAGACAGGAACGTTATTCAAACACTGCAAACAAACATTTGTCTCTTTTTCAAAAGTTTAAACTGTGCTCCATGACAAGACAGAGATGACAGTTCCGTCTCACAATTAAAAGAATACAAACATATCTTCCTCTTCAAAAGAGTGCGTGTCAGGAGCAGAGCATGTCAGAGAGATAGAGAATAGCAAACAAATCAATAGGGCTGTTTGGCTTTTAAGTATGCGAAGCACCGTGGCACAAAGCTGTTGAAGGCGGCAGCTCACACCCCCTCCGTCAGGAGCAGACAAAGAGAGAGAGAGACAGAGTTTGTTTTTCAATCAAAAATCAATACGTGCCCTTCGAGCTTTTAAGTATGCGAAGCACCGTGCAGCATGTCGCTTCAGGAAGCAGCTGTACAGAAGGTAGCAACGTGAAGATAATCTTTCAGCATTTTTAGACGAGCGTCCGTATCGTCTAGGTGTGCGAACAGCCCCTACGTCAGGATCAGAGAAAGTCAACGCAAGAGAGAGAAAAGTAAGTTGGGTAGCTTCTCAGCCATCTGCCAATAGCGTCCCTTGTATGAAATCAACTGGGCAAACCAACTGAGGAAGCATGTACCAGAAATTAAAAGACCCATTGTCCGCAGAAATCCGCGAACCAGCAAAAAATCCGCGATATATATTTAAATATGCTTACATATAAAATCCGCGATGGAGTGAAGCCGTGAAAGGCGAAGCGCGATATAGCGAGGGATTACTGTATAAATGTAATCAATTATTATTATTAACATATCCAGCGTGCGGTCGTCCAGGCAAGAGCGCACCTTCGTGCAGAAGTACACCAGCCGCTGAGAAAGCATGCTGTGCCTCCACTGAAGTAGGCGGCACAATCATCAGATGCTCATACACTTGTTCTAAACAACGCCCGCACTTGCCATTGCTCTGAAACACCGCCATTTCGGCTTTTACTGATGCATCCAGTTTCTTGTCATCATTCTGTGATGGTAAGTTTCTTGGCACAGATAATGTGGATGCAACAGACTGACGCATTGCAATTTCAAGTTGCTGTTCAAAGCTGTTGTCTGATGAAGTGTAAGTTGCAGGAATGGCGCCACCTTAATTATTTTCAGCTATAACTCTGTTGTTTCTTGATCGATTTTTACACTTTTACATGCTATCTATGTGAGCGTTTCCCGGGAATTATAGCAGTGTCATTCCCGGGAATGCGGGAATTAAAAATGTCCAGGAATCCGGGAATGGATTCCCTAGTCAGATCTCAGCCTATGAATGAATGCTTGGAGTTTGTATATTCTATGTGTTTATGTAGGCTTTCTCTGGGTGTTATATCTGAAAGATGCATGTATTGGGTTGTTAGTGACTGCAAATTGGCTCATTTTGAGGTAGTATGGATATATGCTTAAGAGGACTCCGTGATAACAGCAAACCCTGAATGTAGTGCTAGGTTAACTTGTGGTCTGTGAGATGGAGACTGGCACTACAGTGACCCTAATATTTGATTATATATGGTTTGCTAGGCAAGCAAGTTAAACTGATTAGCAACTTTAATGCCAGGGAACCAAGATGAAGGAGACTGCTTAGTTCCATTACAAAAGCAAGACCTCCAAAGGATAGCCTGGTTCCTGATAGTAGTGGAAAAGAATCATTGATTGACTAACCAAAAACCACATCGGTACATTACCCTTACGCCCATCCCAGAGTAGATTCTTACTTTGTGCTTGATGATCCTCGGATAGATTGGAGCCATTTTTACCTTAGAACTGGAATAAGAAGTATCAGAAAAGTAATAATTAAAAATACAGGAAAGATGTATACAACTGTGTTTATTCACAGTAAAGGCAGTATGATTTAATGAGAATTGTTATGGAAACAGGAAGTGACCAATATGTTTTGTGGGATTGGAGTGGCAGTGAATTCGATCTTCCACCAACATGGTCAGGTTTGGGAATGGGCTTGTGCAGGTGGGTTTAGATTGGGTTACAGCTTTAGCAGATATGGGTGGATTTGGGTGTAGCTTCAGCAGGTACTAATGTATTTGGATTTATCTTTACACTCACATGCAAAACTACTGTATAGTACAACCTGCATGCTAATATTCTAAGACTGAAATTAATCTGGAGCAATGCTTCTCTGACACAGAGTGAATCTGCCAAAATATAAGTGTAAAAGAATCAAAGACAAGAGGACTTCAGTTATTGTTTGGAGACATCTAAGTGAATTAGTGGCTCAACCATATTAAAAGGTATATCAGTTCAGTGAGCATTTGTGCGGTATTAGTATTTTTAATACTTTTTTGTTTGGTCTCTATAATTATCATTTTGTTTGTTAAAAATGTTATTTTTGATATTGTTTTTAGTTATTTTGAATGGGAAAACTGGGTTGAAACACCCTTTGTAGGAGGGTATGGTATGTATCACTAGCGCTGTATAGCAGAAAAGAGTAATCCTTTTCATAATAAATTTTTATTTTTTAAAATGAGCAGGAGTATACAGTCATTGGCTCTCGTGTATACCACATCACCATATTAAGTAGAGCTGTTTCAATTATTTTCAAGGTGGTAATTAAAGTGTGTGTCACTTAAAATACTAATGTTTAAAAAAAATACAAAGTAAGGTAAATTGATATGAGTGTAGTGGCAAATAAAAGGAAGTATTGCTAAACAGCAATTTTTTCTTACAGAACACTAAGTAATGTTTTTTGTGTTCTGTGCACAGTGCATAGGTTTTCAATGCCACAATTAAAAATATAAATACAATTTATTATTTTAATTTAGTGGATATTACACTGTACAATGTAATACAGATCCAGTCCAGTCATTAGCTAAATACATTTGTGTAATCCTTGTACTTGTAAATGCAATTGGTGTCTACTTTAATTTGTTTAATTAGTTTAGTGTTTCAGAAATAGGGCTGCTTGACCAGTCTTCAAAAGTAGCTCAAATGTTCATTATATATTTAAAACAGTGTATTTGTACAATAAGTGTGTTTCGGAAATATTTTGTATTTCCATTTTATTGTCAAGTGAAAACCAGTTACAGTACACTTATGCAAAGACATAACTTTTAGAGTAATAAACAAAGTACGCTGGCTGTGCACAATGGATAGCACAACTGCCGTAGGTAAAGGATGGGCAGTCCAAACTGAGGAAACTGTCATGGCGGCCACAGTAACCAAGAAACTGCAGAAACCTCTAAGAATACTGAAATTAAGAAACACTGAGATGCCCTTTAGAGTATATCCTTTCCAGTTAGACACATTTGATATAATATGAATTATCTGCAGTAATCCTAAAAATTAAACTGGGTATATGTAAAGTATACAAAGAGTTCTGTCCATCTGCTTGTATCTGGTTTTCATTTGTCATGCTTCTAGGAAACCAATCCAGGTGGTTTGTCGTGTGGTAATGTGCTATCAGTGCACGCTTCCCAACCAAGGAGACCAGGATAGCATTGGGCAGAAGGTAGGAACCTGTACAGGACACACTCATGCACCCACGCCTACTCATAATGAGACAATTTTGAATTTTTGTTAGATTTTTATTTCAGTATTGCAGTGAATTCAATAGACTGGAGTCAGATGTAAAGAGAAGCCAAGGAAGCACTGAAATGTACTCACTCTTATGAAGTAAACTTCCAAATTACATTAAAATCATATGTGCTTCAGTTTACATGACCCATTTCCAGGTACATGCTGCATATTACCACTTTTTACTATTTTCTATATATAATGACTTGTGTATATTCTGTTTTTGTACATTTTCAGACAGAACTTACTGCTTATAGTCATGGCCTTGTAAGTTAAGTCAAAGGAATTAAAGACCGACAGGCAGGTACCTATTGTTGTTGGGGTTGTGTGTGTGTGTTTGTGAACATGCACTCATGTAATTCAAATGGACAATGGTAAAGAATAAAAAATTAATTGACTTTTAATGTTTCATGGAAGTTTGTGCCAAACCTGCAAGTGTAACAGTATCTTAAATAGCAATCTTACTAGAGTTTTTCAGTAAGGTAATATCAGAAGTGTCTCGAGAGTGATATGCTAGTCAAAAATTATCCTGCAAACAACTAAATGAATTTGAACTTTATTGCCAGGCAACACAGATGCTGAGACTTCTGCTTGGTGTTAACAGTGATCTAGCATGTCCGCGGCTCCGAACGAATGGCCAGTTTTTAATAAATAATCCGTTTGGCCGTGTCAGTCTCTATGGATGTGCACACGCAGCTGCGCGAAGTTGATGAGGTAATTGGGGCGAGACGCACCTGCACGTCAAGGTACTATCGTTCTCAATTGCTTCACTAGCTTCCTGCAGTGCGTCATTGAGGCTCTGTGCCCACAGAGCCGTACAAGTACAGGCTGGCACAGAAAGCGAGAAGACAGTGCGGGTATGGGTCTCGCAACTGAGTGAGGTATGGGCACTCTAGGGACGGATCATACCCACTGATTGTGCAGAGGTGTGGGAGTAATTGAGGTGGCATCCTCTCCAGGGATCTGAGGGAGGACTTTGTGGGCGTGAAGGATATAACAAGAGGACAACCGACCCCGAGCAGTCTGGCAGATACTGACGGAGGCAGCCAAGACGGGGGTCATGAGTGACAGGATCGCAGCTGCTGAAGTCTCCGCCAGTTGAGCGAGCAATGGGTAAGCTTGGGAGACATGGAAGGAGTTGTGCTCGGCTCATTTGTCCCAGTGACTGTTGCTGTTTTTTAGTCTCATTTTAGCCTGGTTTTAAACACTCGGAATTTTCATTGTTTTTATGGATTATTTATTTGTAGAATAATGGAGCACTGCACTTTCTTTTGGATACAAACTGTTTTGATTTTATTGTTTAATAAAAGCACTTTTGCTTTTGTTAGTGTGTGGTTTATCCCCATCTGTCAGCTCATTCGGTTACGTTTTTGATGGTGGCAGGTTTAAGAGGCTTCCAAAACTGGAATAGGGAGCATGGAGCAGGACCCACACCATCACAGTTACATCCATACACAAGAAGATAAATATAATTAACAAAAAATACAATACATGACACAAACACAACAGCAAATGTAACAATGGACATAAAAAATATATATTGTACAAAAAAAAAATATATAAAACAATATGGTAAAAATAGAATTACACTCCCACCCAGGAACTGCTGTTTTGTTTTTTCCCTCAATCACTTTAGGATAACAATTTTATTCTCTTACTGTTTATCATAGAGCAGTGCTTCTCAACCTTTGTGACCTTGATACCCAGTTTTACCATTTTAAGTTCAATGACCCACAGAAAACATTTAAAGTGTAGGTGTGGTTCCCCCTTACCCTTTAGAAATCAAGTATAACTAGAAGAGTAAAGAGAAGGGGTTCTCTTAGTTAAATGAACATGGTTAGAAATGAGGAAAAATTACACTGAACATTGTCTGTCACTTTAGAGGATCAAGTGTTGGTCACATGTCACAATAAATCTGCAAATAAACTGTTCACACTTTTTTTTTAATCAGTGCATAGCCTTCTATTTTTCAAAAAGACAACGCTGTTATCCTCCAGCCTATAGTCATTTAGTTCTTAGTACCAATCAACAATCATCTTTTAAGTGCTTTTTGAAGTTTAAAAAAAAAAAAATAAAAAAAAAATGCAAATTGACCAATAAAGTTGAGTTGAACAGTTTTTCAGAATGTGATAAAAAGAGAGCAGGATGGTGCTTTTAAGTGATTAAAAATAATTAGTCATTTTTTTTGCATACTAAGGTAGTACTAATTTTAGGATTTGATTCCAAAGGCAATTCGAGATTTGAGCACTTTCACCTTTGAATGAATCCACTTAAATCACCTTTGTAACATTACCGGAATACAACCTTAATATTGAGATCTGCTGCAATCTCTTTCACACCAACACCACCAATGTATGGTAGCATGCTCAACTGTAAGCAGCTCAAGTGAACTAATACTATTAGCCTCTGGTAAAATAAATATGTACCTACATACATGAATGCAAATATTGTATACAGAAAAGTACTTAGTTATATAGTTCTTCTGATACATCTGATTAACCAATATGACACTATAATGAGGCCCATTGACAGGTAACACAGCTCTATATTAATAGAGTACTTTCCAGTTTTTGGAAGCATTATTATAATGAAATGTATACCATTTTATTTTAAAGGGTATAAAAATAATACTGTATGATTGGTTTTTGAAACTGTGAATAATTATGAGGACAGCACAGTAAAAAAAAAAAAAAAAGGTACACATCTTAGTTGATATTTATTTTATGTTCATGCTATGTTTGTCAGTTTATACTAGCTGTAGACCCCATTGAACAAATTCTTTGACATCATATTATATTTACAGTTTTTGAAGCACTGTTATAATACAAAAAATATAAAGTTTATTTTAAAGGTTTTAAAAATAATACTGTTTGATCAGTAAGTGAAACTTAATAGTTTAGAGGAAATCATATGAAGTTCAAACACAAGTACAGTACATTTAATTTTGTAGAGTAATACAGGCACAAAAATGAACAGAATAAAACATTAAATAAATAAAATTCTACTTTTAATTGGTATTATTCCAAGATCTGTGTCTTGCATGGAGTTTTAATACAATAACAAGCTTAATCTGTGAAATGCTACTTAGACATCGTAGAACAAGTAGAAGGCATCAGATTTTGTCATAATTGGCTCTTAATTTATTTTTCTTTGTTTGTGTTGCAGAATCTTTTACAGCTGGTGGTTAAAAAGACAGAGAACTTCACTGTTGATCAATTGGAAAGGCTGTATTCGCTGCTAAGCCAGTGCATTTACCGTCACCGCAGGGATTATGATAAAACACATCTTACTGAGGTAAATTTAGTAAAATTCATTTTTATATGATCTGCTGTATTTAAGGAGGACATCATTAATAAATATGAAGTATAGTAGGGATATGCTGTGAAGAATGTTTTACTACACAAGTTTAAGAGGTCACTGGGGTAAGTCATATCAAGCAGGCAAGTTGTATAATAAAAGTCCTCCTTTAGTGATTTAAGGAATTAGTACAATTAGTAAACATAAAAGCGTATATTTTTTATAAAGCACTTGATCTTATTACAAATTCCACATAATGCTTACTAGCATTTTTGAAATCTTTACTGTATTTATTGATCAGTTAGTCTTATCTTCACTGCTGTTTGTATATATTTTGAGATCATATATTTGCACTTCTGCATTTTCTTTTTGACACAATTGTGTTTTTTTGTTGTTTTTGAAGTTGATTGTTTATGCAGTACAGTCACATATGTATAAAGTTACTATGGGTAAGCAGATTTCCAGGCCAAGTGACCACATGGGAAGAGGTCCCCTTGGTGCGTTTCTTTTCGTTTGTAATGAGGATGTTTTGGGTATCTTGTATTGATTAAATTAAAACGAATACAAAACAACTTGTGTGATATAACATAAAAATACCAGTTTATGCGTACTGTATATATTTTTATACATGCACTTGTTTTGTATATGTACAGTATCTGTGTGCATTGTGATTTAAAGGGCATACATGACCAACTCTCCTCAGTCAGCAAAATGCCTAAATGGCTGTTGAATACTTAATAATATTAGAATTTTGACAAACGAGTAAAGGTCATTTAGTCTGTCAAGCTTGTTTGATTAGTTAATAGCTATATTTTCCCAACTGTGCACAGACAACAATTGGATCAGGATCCCAACCCAGCACTCTGAGTCAGTTAAGGACGAGCACCAACCAGTCCACCACCATGGGATCCTTAATACAGTTGTGAAATGACCTGCCTGCTACAGTGCTACACAGACACATTCCTCTTCTCTCCTCATGTTTTGCTGTCTTTCTCTTCAGACCCTGGTTTTTCTGCTTTCCAGAAAGAGTGTTTGTCATTTTCTCCCTCACTCTTACCTCATTTTGCCTAAAGTGTGTATTAATCCCTTTCTTGAGGTTACTTCTGGCCAGAATCACCTTTAGTGTCAGCCGGCTTTAATTTGGTTCATAGACCGTAACATCATTCAACTCAACAGATATCTCTTGAGTTGTTTTTCTGCCTGAACTATGTCATGACCAGCACTCCATCTCTGACATCCACGCCGTGTCTCTCTCTCTCTCTCTCATTGGAAATGGTTTGAGGTGAGTATGTGGAAGTGTATGTGTGGAGACTATCTAACAGTCAGGGCCTGACTTACAAAACTGTTGAACATTCTTACCCATATTTGCCAAGTAGAATCATTTCAATTTACTGTCTCTTATTTTCTGTGTGCCATGATGACCACCCAATACATGTAAGTGATTTGAAATACATTTACCCTCTGTGAATAAGGAACGACTAACTGCTCTATAAAGCCTGCAGTAACTCGATTAGATATCACCCAGTATAAGAAACTCCTTTAAATTAAAAAAACTGTGAACTTTTTAAACTGAGTGCGTCTTGCCATCTGTATAACTCATCATCCGCCAAGTGAGTCTGTTTCAGCACAAGTTCCAAGCCAATGTCCTCTTTTTGAAACCGGAAGAATTCTGGCTGTACACCACTCATCAATAGAATCCCGGAAGCCTATGGAAAAAACCTGTAATCCCAGCCACCTTAAATTCCTTCACACCTCTCCATCAGCGTCTTTTATTTTCCAAATATGTTGATGAGCACAAGCAGCCTGCTATCCCATCCCCCCACCTCCCCCTACTGCCCCCCACCCTGCCCCCCTCAACGGAGCTCAACTTGGCCAAAAACTTCTCCCAGCTCAGGGCTCCTAATCTGTGTGTGAGGTGCCTGGAGTTGTATAGGGTAAATAATACAGTATATCGTTATTTGGAATACATGCATTTCATGTGTGTACCGTGTCAACAAAGATCTGGGTAAGTGTAGGATGAAAAGAAATGCGAGGTAAGAAATGCTGAACACATACCTAAAGCAGAAACGTTGTCCATGTTATTCTAATAATGATGTGAAGTGTATAATATGTGAAGACTTTAGTCCAAATACCAAATAAACGTGCGCTTTTATTCAAGAATATAACCAAAGTAAAAAAAAGCAAAAAAACATTCAATGTACTTGTTGCTGTCAGTGAGTTACAAACCCAAGCTGAAATATCAATCGACAGATAGTTAATACGTATTCTTGGATGGTGCACAGGTAGGAACCTTATAGTCGAAAGGTTGCCGGTTCGAGTCCCGGTGCTCCGCGTTTTGAGTAGTGATCTGCTATTATTATTATTACTATAATAAAAACATACATTTGATCTGAGTCTGTAACACCCAGTGTTAATTTTTGCTACTTGTAAAACTTAGTGCTTTTTTTTATTATTATTATTCAATTTTATCTATACATATTAATAAAAGGCAAAGCCCTCACTGACTGACTGACTGACTGAGTGACTGACTGACTGACAGACTGACCCATCACTAATTCTTGAACTTCCCGTGTAGGTGGAAGGCTGAAATTTGGCAGGCTCATGCCTTACAGCTTACTTACAAAAGTTAGGCAGGTTTCATTTCGAAATTCTACGCGTAATGGTCATAACGGGAACCTGTTTTTTGTCCATATACTCTAATGGAGGAGGCGGAGTCACCTATCGCGTCATCACGCCTCCTACGTAATCACGTGAACTAAAAACAAGGAAGAGATTTACAGCACGAGTCAAACGCGGGAACGAAGGTAAATGACGTTAATTTTGAGTGTCTTTTAATACTGTGTAAGCATACATATTAACACGTGCAATTAAACGTGTGCATTTACGGGGTGATTTCTCAGGCTTAAAAGCTCGCCTTTTATCAAACGCAGGAACAAAGGTAAATGACGTTGTTCACTGTCTTTTAATACTGTGTAAGCATACATATTAACACGTGCAATTAAACGTGTGCATTTACGGGGTGATTTCTCAAGCTTAAAAGCTCGCCTTTTACTAAAAAGGTAAATGCATACTGTTTTCATTCTGAAGGGCACAAACCACGTTAGATTTCAGCCGTTAAACTCGCAAAAATGTCGGTACACCAGATAAATAAGCGCAACATATTATCAGTTGTATTGTATGCTTACAATACATATAGAAATGTGTTAATCGTTAACTAATATCATGGGATGGTGTTTTTCAACTCGCGCCTTGATTTAAACAATTGCATTTCTTGGTGGGTTTGCGTAGCTTATTGTCAATATCTTTACACCTCTTTTTAAGACTTAATTTAAAAAGGTTTTCTTTTGTTCTTAATTAAAATTTAAAAGCAATACTTCACCGCTGCGAAGCCCCTCTAGCGCTGACGTCCGAGGTTCGATTACCGTAAGTGAGTGCAGTGAGTGTGTACGCTTGATGAGCCAAGAATAAGGGGGAAAGACGTGTCGCGTACTCTTTGCATTATTTGACAGTAAACTATTTTGAATCATTCTATGATCTGCTTCTCACAACTGAAGGCACCGTGGCTGATGTTACCTCACTTGCTGGCCAACCATAAGCGTTACCTGGTAGGTAACCAGCCACTCACTTCACTCCCTTACGGGAATCGAACCTCGGATATCAGCGCTACAGGCAAAGCCCCTAAAATTGCGCCACGGCGTGTGGTTCGTTTATTTGACAACATGTAGATCGGGGTAATTACATTCCGCGCCACAGCGTGTGGTTCGTTTATTTGACAACATGTAGATCGGGGTAATTACATTCACGGCATTCGTAGTCTGATTCACGATCTGATTGTATGGGTGGTTACCTACCAGGTAACGCTTATAGTTGGCCACCAAGTCAGGTCGAAGTGATCACTCGAGTGAAGGCAGCTTCACAAAAAAACAGATCCTTAACAAACTGTTAATTAGTATATTTTCCCTCAATTTAAAAAGGTTTTCTTTTCTTCTTAATAAAAATGTAAAAGCGGTACTTCGCCGGTGCGAAGCGCGTGGATTTGACCGACTGACACATACAGACATATTCATGAGTGCAGGTACTTCGGAAAGAAAGCACCGTGTAAACCTAAAGTTTAAATTAAGTTCATAGACCTACAAAAGGTTGCCATTCATTTGAGGCAAGATTGCTTTTCTTCTGTACAACTATACGTTGCATTCTCAAGAGAGTGCTTGCACAGCTTCATGTATGTATGTATGTATGTATGTATGTATGTATGTATGTATGTATGTATGTATGTATGTATGTCTATATATAAATATGTAAGCTTATAAGTACTGCCTTACTTCTCTTTAAGAAAGGAAGATGTAATGATACTTGATTTAAACAATTCCATGTCTTCCTGGGTTTGCGTAGCTTATTGTCAATATCTTTACACCTTTTTTTAAGACTTATTGACTGAAACGGGCTTTCACGAAAAAAGTTAGGGCTTTGCTATAGGATACACCCTCCACAAGTTAAGCAAGTAAAAATAAAATATATATTTCTGTTTTATTTAAACCTTTTAAGTTTGTATGCATAGCCCCATTTGGCTGTTTTATTTTTTTTTTCTTTCTTCAGTAATATTTAATCTCCTTAAAGAAAAAGAACATATGCATTTTACTTTTTTTGTATCTCTTTAGTAATATTTTAGTGTAAAAGGATAACCAGTATTTAAACCTTTTATGTTACTTTATAAATTTATTTTACACAATGTTGAAAAATTAATAAGAAAGCTACATATTTTGGCAGCTGCTGCTTTAATTTTCAATGAAATGAAAAAAGCTCTCCAAGAGAAAACGTCAATGAAGAAGAAACAGTTTGCACTATCTAAAAAGGAGAAACCCTCATTTATAAAAGTTTGCTGCAGATGACTTAACTGAAAATAAATGAATAGTTCCTATGTGTAAAATACATATTTATCTATTTTACTTATGCCTTTATTCCAGCAACTTGCAACATCTGAGGTACAATTTGTTACATTACTTTTGTTTTTTGCAGCACAGGCAGGTGAAGTGACTTCCTCAGGGTCACACTGTGGTGTCAGTACCAGGATTTGAACTGACAAGCTCCGGGTTTACTGAAATATTACTGAAGAAAGAAAAAAAACGAAAACGGGCAAATAGGGCTATGCATACAGATGTCCATCCCATCCATTATCCAACCCGCTATATCCTAAATACAGGAGCCAATAAGTAGATATGTATATATACAGTATATATATATATATATATATATATATATATATATATATATATATATATGTATATATATATATATGTATGTGAATGTATGTATGTATATATGTATGTCTATATTTATATCTATATATATATATATATATATATATATATATATATATATATATATATATATATATATGTAGATATGTAAATTTGTATATGTGTATATATATATATGTATATGTGGATGTGTATATGTATATATATGTATATGTAGATATGTATATATATATGTATATATGTTTATGTATATATATGGTTACATAACCTCTT
Organism: Erpetoichthys calabaricus; assembly: GCF_900747795.2. Taxonomy (NCBI): domain Eukaryota; kingdom Metazoa; phylum Chordata; class Cladistia; order Polypteriformes; family Polypteridae; genus Erpetoichthys; species Erpetoichthys calabaricus. The sequence continues at coordinate 142,981,415 of NC_041396.2, forward strand.
TAACACACTACTTCTCCGCTGCGAAGCGCGGGTATTTTGCTATATGTAGATATCTGTATATGTAGATATGTGTATATATGTATATGTATATATATATATATATATATATATATATATGTGTTTACATAACCTCTTTAACACACTACTTCTCCACTGCGAAGCGCGGGTATTTTGCTATATATATATATATATGCCCCTCCTTTAATCGCCACCTTATCGTGGTGGAGGAGTTTGCGTGTCCCAATGATCCTAGGAGCTCTGTTGTCCGGGGCTTTATGCCCCTGGTAGGGCCACCCAAGGCAAACTGGTCCTAGGTGAGGGATGAGACAAAGAGCGGTTAAAACAAACCTCCTATGAAGAAAAACAATTTTGGACGGTGTTTTCCCTTGCCCGGACGTGGGTCACCGGGGCCCCACTCTGGAGCCAGGCCTGGAGGTGGGGCTCGATGGCGAGCGCCAGGTGGCCGGGTCTGCACACATGGGGCTCGGCCGGGCACAGCCCGAAGAGGCAAAGTGGGTTCCCCTTCCCATGGGCTCACCACCTATGGGAGGGGCCAAGGAGGTCGGGTGCAGTGTGAGTTGGGTGGTGGCCGAAGGCGGGGACCTTGGCGGTCTGATCCTCGGCTACAGAAGCTGGCTCTTGGGATGTGGAATGTCACCTCTCTGAAGGGGAAGGAGCCTGAGCTAGTGCGCGAAGTTGAGAGGTTCCGGCTAGATATAGTCGGACTCACCTCGACGCACAGCTTGGA